>NW_027785934.1:0-3403 GCF_054177405.1 Leptonychotes weddellii | reverse complement strand
AAAGTGTTCATTAAGTATTTTATTAATTTTTTAAATTTCTTGACAACCCAACCTAATACTATTGGACTTCCAGGCTTTTTGCATTTTCTTCTTTTAAATGCAAAATGCAATAAATAATCTTTTACATAAAATGTATATATGGCTATTTTTTTTCTTGTGAACAATTTTAAGTTTTTGATTTATATTAAAAATTTCCTGCATGAACTTTCAGTCAAGTTACAATTCACTTAACAGAGATTAAATTTGATACAATTTTTGTGCTTGGGAATTTTTTCAGCCAAGATATCAGTTAGATTTGCATTTTTTAAAATACTAGTGGTTTGAATAGTTTTCCTTACATTTTATATACAGAGGATAGCCAAAAACATCTGCAGTCTTATGACAGAAGGTAAAAGCAGGGTCAGGGTGCACAATTATGAATTGTACTTAAAGGCCAATTCTGAGTTAATTTCTGCTTCATTGATTTCTTATAAAAAATACTCTATTTAAATTAATATGATACTGTGTTCTACCAAAATTTTAACTGTGCTAAGGTTGTGATTTCCTTGCAATTTCAAATTATTCCCCTGTAAGCATATGTTCACATTTTCTATTCTTAAATAGAACAAAACCTAAAGGATACACAGTTGGTCACATCAATCTCCATTTCTTTCTTAAAATGGAACCAGTTCAGCATGGACTATGCTGTATAAAACATAGAAAACTCAGCAGATCTGGGCCCTGTGCCACCCAGCCAAACATATGTGGATACAACAGGACTCCCCCCCCAACACCATGGCTCAGCTGCAGCTTTGTGCTCTGGGGAATCAGTCTTCCTTGATGGCTACCTGAAAGCTGGAGAATACAGCTCAGAAGGGCAGACACTTAGTGCTCACTTTGTCAGACAAAATTGACCCCTGAGAACCAGGGGATAAGAAGCTGGCAGTTGAATACTTCTCACTTACTGTAAAGACTGTTCTGAATTATAGGGCTCTCTCCCTGTAGTGAGTTGTGTATTCTCAAAGAGCTAGAGCTGACTCAGTACTGCGTTATGTAGAGGTTTCTTCCCTTTCTTTCCTAACTCACTCCCATCCTCCCTTATCTCTTGCTACCTTGAGTTCATAATCCCAGTAGGTTTTGAGATTTACAGAATCTTTTTACAAAGGTCCTCAGGCTACAATACTTGGTCACGTCATAATTACTCTTTTGCATATTCCTCTACACTTTTTCTTCTTTAAGAGCATCGCCCTAAATTGACAAAATTACAACCCTGGTTAGATCCAATTCTACCTACTCCATATCTGCACTTGTGCAATTGAATATGGTACATAAATATCTGAAACAAACTTAATTTTTAATTAAAATTTTAAATTTAATTTTAAATGTACATCCATGAACCTCATTAGGGATCACAAAACTTGTCTTTGCATCTGTTATCACCAATGAGTAGGATGATCCTGTCTAAATTCAGTCCCCTCATTTATCTACCAAATCCCATGCTACTCATTTACTTACTTATAGACATTTCTTTAGCACACTTCTCTTTATTTCCTACATTGTCATTATTTTTTCATAACTTTTCTGATGTTTTACCTCAGCATGAAAGCATAATACTTTTATGTCACATCTTAAAGCAATAGACACACACACACAAAATACTTCTTTGGCCCTTTTTACTCTCTAGACATGATCTTGTTTCTAATCTTTCAGTGTGAAATTCTCAAAATAGTTATCCCTAGTTCCTCTTCTTCCATTTTCTCTTTAATGCATTCCAGTCAGGGTATATACTCCACCATTCAAGTGAAACTCATCATGGTTAGATCAGGGATGACCTTAAGGTTGCTAAACCTAATAAATAGCTATATGCCATCATCTTTCTTGACCTAAAGAACAGCAGTGGCTTATTTCCTCGTTCTTGATATGTTGGTGTTTTTTTTTTTTTTTTCCTTGAACTTGGCTTCTCTTTGTTTTCGTTCTGTCTTTTTTGATTGTCTCTTCCTTTCACTCTAACACTGCAAAACATAAGTTAATGTCATAAGTCCCCAAAACTCAGTCTTTGACTCTTTTTTCTTTTTGAAATACACTCACTCATTTCCTTGATTATTTTATCTAGAGTCAATGGTTGCAATAAATGCTGTATGATGATGAATCTGCAATTTATAACTCCAGCCCATATCCCCTATTTGTTGATGTAACTTTCTCTACCATCTCCTGTTGGTCATCTGATAGATATCTCTAACTCACTATGACCAGAATTGAACTGTTGTTCTTCATCTTGAAAACAGCTTCATCCATATCCTTTTTCATATCTATTGGTGACAAGTCTATTGGATCAGTTGATTAATCCAAAAAATTTGGAGTCTTTCTCTCATCTCTTTTGTTTCACACCCCATATGAAGTAAGGTGAATTCTTGTTGATCCTTGTTATTCAGAGTGATATGTTCTGTAAAGTTGCCAAAATCATTGAATTATCAAATACCAAACCATTGCTTCTAGGGAAAGTACAGAGTTAAGTTTCTGTGAGCCTCTGGTCACAATATTTTGGTCCACTGATCAATAAATAATTTTGTTTTATGTGTGTTTCTGTTTAAAGATATCTTATTTAATATATATTGTTGATTCATTAACATTGAACTCAGGCTAACAGCACAAAAAGTCATACCTGAACAAAGTTAACCTAACACTCCACAAGAAACATCACAGCCTTCTTTCACTACACAACTACACAACACTTCAGCACTATGCATAGGAGCCATTTTTAACAGCAAGACTGGGAACAGAAAGCACAAAAATTGAAAAACATGGCACTAAATAGACCATGAAAAGATTTGCTTATAGTATCGTAGCTGAAACAATAAAGCAGAGTGTCACCTTGTTTGACCTTAGCAAGAAACCTACCCATTTGGCAACTTGAAATTTTTGTGGCTCTGCACAAGTCTACAAATGACCTCAAAAGCACCCCCAGATTGATTGGGAAGTTGCAAACAAATTTTAGTGAGTAGGTGTATTTGTAAATATTTAATCTGTGAATTATGAAGATAGACTATGTTTTGAAATGGTACTTTCCAAAAATAACTAGAATGTGAGCATTCATTACCAATCCAAATTATAATAATTTCCTACCTGTATTATTTATTTATTTAAAGATTTTATTTATTTATTTGATAGAGCAGGGAGCCCGATGCGGGGCTTGATCCCAGCACTCTGGGATCATGACCTGAGCCGAAGGCAGACGCTTAACGACTGAGCTACCCAGGCGCCCGCTAGCTGTATTATTTAAATAGTAACCATTACTGTTCTCCGTGCTTCTACCCTTGCTTCTATACTATCTACTGTCAGTACAGCCCCATATGTAATGTATCACTAAGAAAGAAGGAAGGAAGGAAGGAAGGAAGGAAGGAAGGAAGGAAGGAAGGAAGGAAGG
>NW_027785933.1:0-288 GCF_054177405.1 Leptonychotes weddellii | reverse complement strand
TGTTTTTTTGTCACATGTCTCCTGGATAGTTGCTCCCACCCAGTGGGGGTAAAACAAAAGTCAGCCTCTATGCTGATCACCAGGCAGACCAAAATGCATTACTACAATTTTTTTTTTTTTTTTTTAAAGATTTTATTTATTTGACAGAGAGAGATAGCGAGAGCAGGAACACAAGCAGGGGGAGTGGGAGAGGGAGAAGCAGGCTTCCTGCTGAGCAGGGAGCCCGATGTGGGACTCGATCCCGGGACCCCGGGATCATGACCTGAGCCGAAGGCAGACGCTTAACGA
>NW_027785932.1:0-288 GCF_054177405.1 Leptonychotes weddellii | reverse complement strand
GGGTTCTAGACTTCTCTCTCATTTGACTTCCAAGTAGCTCTGCTCCTTTCAAAATACATTTTTCCATTTATTTAGCATATTGGATGACTCATAGGGTTTATTTGCTTTATTTTCTTTTTTTTTTTAAGGTTTTATTTATTTGGTTTTTGTTTTTTTTTTAAAGATTTTATTTATTTATTTGAGAGAGAGAATGAGATAGAGAGCATGAGAGGGGGGAGGGTCAGAGAGAGAGGCAGACTCCCCGCTGAGCAGGGAGCCCGACGTGGGACTCGATCCCGGGACTCCAGG
>NW_027785931.1:0-288 GCF_054177405.1 Leptonychotes weddellii | reverse complement strand
TCTTAGAGGAGTATTGTGTTGGTTATTCTGAGTCTTTCCGTATAAACTTTAGAATCAGCCTGTTAACATCCACAAAATAACTTGTTGGGGATTTCCTGGGATTGCACTGAATGTATAGATCAAATCGATAAGGACTGACATTTTAACAATATTAAGTCTTCCAATCAATGAATATGGAATATCTCTCCATTGATTTCCTCTAAGTTTTGTAGTTTCTTCCATATAGATCTTACACGTGTTTTGTTAGATCTGTATTTAAATATTTCATTTTATGCAAATGTAAATGGT
>NW_027785930.1:0-288 GCF_054177405.1 Leptonychotes weddellii | reverse complement strand
GTCATCTGCAAACAAGGATAATTTTAATTTTTC
The DNA here is from genome assembly GCF_054177405.1 of Leptonychotes weddellii. Lineage (NCBI taxonomy): Eukaryota > Metazoa > Chordata > Mammalia > Carnivora > Phocidae > Leptonychotes > Leptonychotes weddellii. The sequence continues at coordinate 255 of NW_027785930.1, read as the reverse complement.
CTTTCTTATTTGGATAGTTTCAATTTCTTTTTTTCTTTGGTTGCTGCGGCTAGAACTTCTAGTACTGTGTTGAAAGAAGTGGGAAAAGTGGCATCTCTTTCTTTCTCTTTTTTCTGTGTTTATTTCCCCCCTCCTTTTTTCCTTTATCGTATAGTCTGGATCGTTATCTCTGACTTAATTTGTAGTTCACTCTTTCTTAAGAATGCATTTAACGTACTATTAAGCTTATTCATTGACTTCTTAATTTCAGTTATT
>NW_027785929.1:0-288 GCF_054177405.1 Leptonychotes weddellii | reverse complement strand
TTATATGGTAGCATAAAGTATTTTATTTTTCTGAAAGCTCTATTTATAGGAAAATGTGAGAAATTACAGATGAGGTGAGTTTCAATTTATACAGTGAGATTTAACAAAATATTTTTTGTAAGTCCAGTCATTGAACATGTTTACGAATGAATTCTCTTTGTCAAAAATCCTACCTAAAAAGGCGAGGGGGGCTGTGAATAGCAGCTGAGATCCAGCAGAAGATAGTTGGAAAGAAGGGAACTGATGAAATGTGTAGACTGACAAGTGGAACCAGTTGTGGGAAATCTT
>NW_027785928.1:0-288 GCF_054177405.1 Leptonychotes weddellii | reverse complement strand
GGGGAGATGCTGGTGAGCATCCTGATTATCTGATATATTGAAACACGGGCATTCCTAGGAAGAGTAGAGGCAATATAACATGTTACAACGGAGAATTCAGTACACCAGGGAATAAGTTAGAAAGTCTCTTCTTGCCACGATTTCTATATTATGGTACTATTTCAGGGGCCTTCCCATTTCAGTAAAAAGAAGCAGTCAACCTTCCACCATGGTAACATCTTGGAAGGATTCTATCTCAGAAGTCAAGGGCCTTGTCTAGCGATAACACCCCAACTGCCCCCACCCCTC
>NW_027785927.1:0-288 GCF_054177405.1 Leptonychotes weddellii | reverse complement strand
CGTTTCCTGACTTGTTAATTTTAGCCATTCTGACTGGTGTGAGGTGGTATCTCATTGAGGTTTTGATTTGGATTTCCCTGATGCCGAGCGATATTGAGCACTTTTTCATGTGTCTAGAACTGACACATTTCAATTCTAGTCCAAAGGCAAGATAAAGCTGATGTCCAAGTTTGAAGGCTGTCAGATGGGAAAAATTCTCCACTACTCAGGGAAAGATCAGTCTTTTCGTTCTATTGGCCTTCAACTGATTGGATGAGGCCTACCCACATTGTGCAGGGTAATCTGCTT
>NW_027785926.1:0-288 GCF_054177405.1 Leptonychotes weddellii | reverse complement strand
TTGTGTAACTATGAGACTTTAGTAATACAAGCCAATCGATCGAGGTAATACAGCTGAAACATTAGAGTCAGCAATAAGTCCTAGTTTGATTTGGCACAGTTGTAACATAAATTGCACCTCTCCCATGCCCAGTTTTGGGGTGTTAGATTAAATGAGAGCTAGATTGGAAAGTAAAGTGGCCTCATGAAGAGTGTGGGCTTGGACGCCCTGGTGCCTGAGTTCAAATCCCTGCTATTTGACCTCGAAGCCTCCATTATCCCATCTGTTCAATGGGGGCAATAGTACCCA
>NW_027785925.1:0-288 GCF_054177405.1 Leptonychotes weddellii | reverse complement strand
GTACTTGTTAATTCCCATCCTCGTTTTCCCCCTTTTAAATAATGCTGCAATAGACATAGGGGTGCATGTATCCCTCTGAATTAGTGTTTGTGTATTTTTTGGATAAATACCCAGTAGTGGGATTACTGAGTTGTAAAGTTGTTCTATTTTTTTTTATTCTTATGTTAATCCCCATACATTACATCATTAGTTTTAGATGTAGTGTTCCATGATTCATTGTTTGTGCATAACACCCAGTGCTCCATGCAGAACGTGCCCTCCTCAATACCCACCACCAGGCTAACCCCT
>NW_027785924.1:0-288 GCF_054177405.1 Leptonychotes weddellii | reverse complement strand
TGACAAATAAATAAATAAATTTAAAAAAAAAGAAGTTAGCAAATTACAACAATGTGTTCTCCCCTAGGATTTTGATAGATTCCTGTCTCACATTTAGGTCTTTCATCCTAGAGGAGAACACAGGCAGCCACAGCAACTCCTTTGACTTCAGCCACAGCAACTTCTGGCTAGACACGTCTCCAAAGGCAAGGGAAACAAAAGCAAAAATGAACTATTGGGACTTCATCGAGATAAAAAGCTTTTACATAGCAAAGGAAACAGTCAACAAAACTAAAAGGCAACCTAAGG
>NW_027785923.1:0-3403 GCF_054177405.1 Leptonychotes weddellii | reverse complement strand
GTAAGGAGTGGGGGCTCCTGGCATCGAGTGGGTAGGACCAGGAGGGCTGCTCAAGCCCCACAGAGAACAGTCCGGCCCCAAATGTGAACTGTATACTTAAAATGGTTAGTGTGGTAAACTTTAAGTTGTACGTGTTTTACCACAACTTGAAACGTTCAATTTCACCTGTATCTTGCTTTAGAAAATCGTGGGTGCTGGAAGAATGTGGGAGTCCATGTGCTGTGCCTACATTTCTGTTGCATAGCCCTGGTCTTCGTGCTGACCGACGTTCTTGTTATGTCTCCATACTAATTCTGAGAAAATTATTTCAGAAACGTTCAGGGCTAAAAAAGTAAAAAAGAAATGTTTTCCATGCTCTAGAGGCTCTGAGTAGACGGTGGCATCTTGCTGCAGCCAGGAGAGATGGAGCAGGGATCAGGAACTTGGTTCTTTTTTGCCCTCAGGTCACTGTCCAGGGAACACCTTTTCCTGCCAGAACAGCCAGTGTGTGACCAAAGTGAACCCGGAGTGTGACGACCGAGTGGATTGCTCCGATGGATCTGATGAGGCCCACTGTGGTCAGTCTCCTATCTGGCCGGTCTCTGGGCCACGTCCCTTTCCAGGGTCAGCTGCTGGCTCTGCTCTCTGGCCCACTGTGCACGTTACATATGGGCCCGGTATTCACTGTAGCTGGGCTGAGAAAAGCAGGGGGCGGGGGGTGGCCGGGCACCCATGATATGGCTGAACAGACAGGTCCTCACCAGACTGTGGGAAGCCTCAGATGCCAGGACCTGGAGCTCTGTCCTATATGCAGTGGGATTTGGGCAAGGGCATCTTACAATTAAAGTGCTGTAAGAGTAGCCAACATTTTCTAGCAATGCTAGCCCACACAATAGGGTAAGGGCAGCAGTTTAAGCGTGGAAAGGAAGGGGGAAAACAATCCTAATGTGCAGTGGATGTGATTGTCTATATAAATGAATTAATAAATTGACTAACCAGCTGTTAGAAAATAAGACCGTTCAACACTGAGACGAGAGTAAGATGAACATCAACACAAAGAAAAGCTGTTGCTGTGCTTTATACAAGGAAAAACAGATCAGAGGGTAAAAGGCAAAAAATCCCAGTTGTGATCAATAGCAGCAAAAAATAAACATGTCAAGCCTATAATGTTACACAGAATTATAAAACTTCACTGAAGGACATAAAAGTGGACTAAATTGAGACATAGCATTTCACAAAAAGATGTATGTATGAGAATTTTGAAACTTGCAAAATACATGGTGAAGGAGACATTTGTAGCGTGTGGCACCTGATGTGAAGGACGGTCTGTGGAGGCCGATTGAGCAAGGCCCCCCTCAAGGTCAGTGATTCACTGGAAGGACTCTCAGAACTCAGGTGTTCTCTGCACGGTTACAGCTTCTTCCAGTGAAAAAGTCATCAAAGGAAAAGGCGCACAGGGCAGAGTGTGGGCAAGACCGGGAGTGAGCAAGTTTCCCGCTGCCCTCTCCTGGCCCTGAACTAACTGTCCCAGCAGCAGCATGTGACAGCACACACAAAGTGTTTCCAACTTAGGGCAGCCTTGTGTCCAGGGTCTGTCCTGGGGGTTGGTCACATGGCCATGTAACACCGCACAGAGTCCCAGAGCTGCCAGAACGAAGTGCCGTAAACGGAGTGGCCAAAACAGTGGAAATGTCCCCTGTCACAATGCGCGGGGCTGGAGGCCCGAGGTCAAGGTGTCCGAGGGTCTGGTTCCTCCTGAGCTGGTGGAGAATCTGTTTCCTGTTTCTCTCCCAGCTTCTGGGGTTTGTTGGATGCCTGGCATTCCTTGGCTTGTAGAAGTGTCATCCAGATCTCTGCTGTCATGTTCACATGGCCTTCTTCTCGTGTGCAAGTCTGTGTCCAAGTTTCCCCTTTTCAGGAGGACACCAGTAATTGGATTTAGGGCCCTCACTCATGACTTCATCTTACTTGGATCATCTGTGAAGACCCTATTTCCAAATAAATCACATTCACAGGTACTGGGGGTTAAAATTTCAACATCTTTTCAGGGGTTGCAACTCAGCCCATAACACTTAGTTTGCAGCCCCTCCAGAGGTCAAGCGGATCCCACATGGCCCAAGGCCATCAGTCACACTGTAGCATAAACTTTCTGGGCGACCTAATGCCCCAGGTAGACAGAGCTGCTCTTATCATGCAACATTCCAGGGGCTTAGAGAGCTCCTCCCAGGAGGTGGTCAAGGGCCGACCTTCTTTGAAATGTGCAATGTTTGGACAGTCCGGGGCTGCTGAGTTCACTGTTTACTGCATGGCAACATGAGCTGCGGTAGAGACATCAGGAGGGGCCCGTGGCGGGGAGGAAAAGGAGGAAAATGCCCACCAGACAGGTAGAAACACAAGAAAGCAAGGTGTTGGCCCTTTGGTTTATGAGTTAGCACAACCTCAAATCAAGTCAGAAGTGTGAAGTTCCTACCCGGACGTAGCCTTTGGCCAGGAACCATATGACAGATGTAATACGGCGAAGTCAAAGTTGCATGAAGGCCACCTGTGCTCGAGGCGGAGAAAGGGTTCCTGGTTGAAGGTGTTCTCGGCCACTCCCTGATGCATGCAGTCTTTGGGTGTTTGACCTTTGTCAGGCAGCTGGAGATGGGGCAGGAGGGGACAGGGAGACCCCAAAGGAGTCAGCAAAGCCAAGTGCAAGGGATCTAGAGCATGTGTTTCAACAAGAGGGCCAGGGGATGAGAGATTCCGCATGGACATGCTGGGAGCGCGGTCACGGCCCTGCCTTCTGGGGCTCCTGGTTGATGACCTCTGTCTTGCAGACTGCGGTCTACAGCCTGGCTGGAAGACAGCCGGCCGGATCGTGGGCGGCATGGAAGCGTCCCCCGGGGAGTTCCCGTGGCAAGTCAGCCTTCGAGAAAACAATGAACACTTCTGTGGGGCTGCCATCGTCGGGGCCCAGTGGCTGGTGTCTGCAGCCCACTGCTTCAACGAGTGAGCCCCACGCCCCTTGGTCCCACCTTCCTTCCCACTCTGGGAGCGCCACCTCTCCTGGGTCCACAGAGCCCTGTGGAGCTCTCTTCTTTTCCTTTCCTTCTTTCTTTTTTGTTGTTGAATCTGAATGTGTTCTTGTTATTTTTATTTTCAAAATCATGGTAAAATTTACATAACATGAGTTTACCACTTTAACCATTAGAATTCAGCAGCATGAAGCACACTCACACCATCATGCGACCACCCCCACCCTCCGTCTCCAGAACATTCCATCTCCCTAAACTGAGACTCTGTCCCCGTGAAGCACGGACTCCCCACCCCCACCCTCCGTCTCCAGAACGTTCCATTTCCCCACAAGGAGACTCTGTCCCCACAAAGCACGGACTCCCCACCCCCTGCCCCAGCCCCGGCTCCCACCCTCTCCTCTCTGTCT
>NW_027785922.1:0-288 GCF_054177405.1 Leptonychotes weddellii | reverse complement strand
CAATCATACTCATGAACAGAGAGACAAAAATGTTAATCACGATATTCTCAAACCAATTCCAACAGTATATACAATAAGATAGTACACCGTGACTCAATTCCATTGTCCCAGGAAAGCAAAGGTTCAATATTAGAAATTTATAAATGGGCGGGGCATCTGTGTGGCTTGGTCGTTTAAGCGGCTGGCTCTTTTTTTTTTTTTCTTTATTTTTAAAGATTTATTTATTTGAGAGAGCGAGAATGAGAGAGAGAGTACATGACGGGGGGAGGGCTAGAGGGAGAAGCAGAT
>NW_027785921.1:0-288 GCF_054177405.1 Leptonychotes weddellii | reverse complement strand
GACAGCACCAAATGCTGGCAAGGATGCGGAAAAGCTAGATCACTCACACATTCCTGGTGAGAATGTAAATGATACAGTCATTCTGGAAGAAGGTTTTGTTGTTTCTTAAAGGACAAAGCATGTAAATACCATTTGACCGAGTGATTGCACTCCTGGATAATGATCTCAGAGAAATAAAAACTTATGTTCCTAAAGATGGCAGAGAAGTAGGAGACCTGGATTTTGTCTCCTCTCAGGAATTCAGCTGGATAGGGATCAAACCATTCTGAACACCTACAAACTCAACAG
>NW_027785920.1:0-288 GCF_054177405.1 Leptonychotes weddellii | reverse complement strand
GGACTGCCACCGTGTGACCCGAGGGCCGCCTGTGGGGCCTGGGCTGCGATGGGGAGGATATTTTGACTCATTACAATAAAAACAGGTGCTGTAAGCCCAGGCAATGGGCATCTCTGCTTGCATCTGGCTAAATCCCACATTAGAATTAGAATCTTAGAATCTTCTTTTCTTGGGGCACCTGGGTGGCTCAGTCGTTAAGAGTCTGCCTTCGGCTCAGGTCATGATCCCAGGGTCCTGGGATCGACTTTTTTTTTTTTTTTTAATTTTATTTATTTCTTTGACAGAGAG
>NW_027785919.1:0-288 GCF_054177405.1 Leptonychotes weddellii | reverse complement strand
TAGGTGTTTCTGTGAAAATGTTTTTAAGATATGATTAATATTTAAGTCCAGACTTTAAATAAAGCAAATTACCTTCCAGCATGTAGATATACTTCATACAATATGGTGAAGGCCTTAAGAGAAAAGATAAAATCCTTCATGGGAGAAGGAACTCTGTCTCCAGACTGCTTTCAACCTCAAGACTCCACCATATGCCCTTCTTGGATTTCCAGTCTGCCACCTGCCCTGCAGATTTCAGACTTGCCAGCCTCACAGTCATGTGAGCTAATTCATGAAAATAATCTATGT
>NW_027785918.1:0-288 GCF_054177405.1 Leptonychotes weddellii | reverse complement strand
TATGTGCAGTATTCCCCTAGCACTGGAGTTCTGCTGTTCTCATTGATCGGTAAACTTGGTCTTGGCTGGCTGTTCTTGCTGATCTTCTGGGGGGGATCCTTTTGCTGTGGTTCCCAAATATCTTTGCCAGAGGGGGAATTGCCCAGCCCTTGCCCGGTTGTGCTAAGTAATCTGCTAGGGTTTGCTGTCGGGAGCTTTTGTTCCCTGCAAGCTTTCTGTACAGCTTTGGAGGATGAGTGTGAAAATGGTGGCCTCCCAATCTCCGCCTGGCTGAGCTGAGAACTTGGG
>NW_027785917.1:0-288 GCF_054177405.1 Leptonychotes weddellii | reverse complement strand
CACCCCAGCCCTGGCTCCCACCTGCTGATACCTGCAGCAGTGAGCGGGGATCTAACATCTGTGTGGATGCGGAAGTTGGTTGCGTTTTCCGAGTCACGGCGGCTGGACGACCTTCACGTCAAGAGGTGAGAGGCAGCTGGAGATCCCGAGTGCAGACTGCTCAGTGGGCTCTGGGGACGGAGGCTTCCGAGCCGGGAAATGTGCGGCGTGAGCCGTGTGACGTGAAGCAGGGTTTGCTTTGCTTGATGAGCCTCGAGTTTTGTGCAGGGTGCACATTTCGGCGCCGGT
>NW_027785916.1:0-288 GCF_054177405.1 Leptonychotes weddellii | reverse complement strand
TCCTAAAATTTGTATGGAATCAGAAAAGACCCTGAATCGCCAAGGAAATGTTGAAAAAGAAAAACAAAGCTGGGGGCATCATATTGCCCGATTTCAAGCTATATTCTAAAGCTGTGATCACCAAGACAGCATGGTACTGGCACAAAATCAGACATATAGACTTTATTGCTTTTTTATGTAGAATTTGGGAAGGAGAGTTGTAAAAAAATTACTCCCAAGATTTTGCTCATGGGAGAGTTGTAACCCGGCGGTTAGAGAAGAATGGGGGTGCAGCGTATACTGTTTGGT
>NW_027785915.1:0-288 GCF_054177405.1 Leptonychotes weddellii | reverse complement strand
CTTCAGACTTGTTTGATATAAAATTCGTTTTCCTTTGTTGAAGCATTTATTTTCAAACACTAACAAGCTCTTTGGACATGTTCAAAGTCTTTTTTTTTTTTTTTTGTCAAGTCTATACATTTTAATAGTTTTTGGAGACAATCTAGGTTAAGCAAGAGCAAAGTGCCATTGTTTGCCTTTAATGGGGGGTGGGATTGGGGTATTCTCTACACATTTTCTTTTTTAACTTTGCACTTTCTTTATATAATAGTTTGCATTTTGGTTATTTGCTGCCCTGGATACTTTCAG
>NW_027785914.1:0-288 GCF_054177405.1 Leptonychotes weddellii | reverse complement strand
GGGACGGAAACCTGACCGCCCACAAACGGGGAGAGATTTCGTTTCCCTCCCAAGCAGCAAAACGGCCCCGGGACAGCAGTTATTAAGCGGGGTCGCAGACCACAACAGGGCAGGGTCCGGGCGCCTCCGAAGGGGAGACGAGGGGCAGGGGGCAGCGCCTGCAGCCTTCCCGGAACCCCCGTGCAGGCGCGACCTGAAGGGTGCGGGGTCGGGCTGGGCACGAAGGACCCCCCCCCGGGGTCGCGCAGACGCCCGGACGCCGCGCTCACCTGCAGCTTGGGCCTCCGC
>NW_027785913.1:0-288 GCF_054177405.1 Leptonychotes weddellii | reverse complement strand
TAAAAAGATATTGCTAAAACAAGTACAAATGTCTTAATTTAATAATTTTTTAAAGATTTTATTTATTTATTTGAGAGAGAGAAAGAGCAGGGGGGGAGGAGCAGAGGGAGAGACATAAGCAGACGCCCCACTGAGTGCAGAGCCCAAAGCAGGGCTTGATCTCAGGACCCTGAGATCATGACTTGAGCTGAAACCAAGATTCAGATGCTTAACTGACTGAGCCACCCAGGTGCCCCTTATTTAATAATTTTTAATGAGCATTTGCTGAATGAAAACCTGAGCTATTTG
>NW_027785912.1:0-3403 GCF_054177405.1 Leptonychotes weddellii | reverse complement strand
TCGTTAGGAATATCTTAAAGTAACCTTCCTGAAATCCTAAACCTCTGAATTTATCACATTCATGCAGATCGGTGCGGCCAATGTGATTTGAAGTGAAATGTGATTTTTCAGGCTTTAAATTGCAGTAAGCTGGTGAAATTGTTGACAGTTACTGTGACCCATAAGTACTTTTCAGATACCTGCAGACAAATTTCTGAGGAAGAGCTAGGGCTTGAGAGGATGGAGGGGGTGGGTACAAAACCAGAACCCAAGTCAGGCTTCACTGCATTCAGTAATGCCTTGTCAGGGTGACAGGATCCTCAGCTGAGAAGGCTGTTCCATTTAGCACGAGTGAACAAGCCCACCAACTTTTATTTTATTTTTTAAAGAGTTTATTTATTTATTAGAGAGAGCATGAGCAGAGGGACGGGCAGAGGGAGAGGGACCAGCAGACTCAGGGAGTCTGACACAGGGCCCCATCCCAGGGTTCTGGGATCATGACATGAGCCAAAGGCAGATGATTAACTGACTGAGCCACCCAGGCACCCCATGTCCACCAACTTTTAAATAAATAAACAAAAACCCCAAACTGTCTTTCGGTGGAGGTTTTAAAATAAAAATGCGCCACACATCTTTTCTTTCTATTCTTAAATGCTTTGTTCATTCATCTCCAACCCAGAAAGTTCCTGGTTTATCTAAGATCCCTGCTGAGCTTTCTTTCAGCCTGGCTTTTCAGCCAGGTTGAATATATTTGAAAAGGGAAAAAACAATGAGAGACCAAGGCATTTATAAAGAGTCAGTCTAGGAGCTAGCCAGGATTAATACCCTAAACTGAATCTGATCCTTGCTGGTTCTATCTGAAGATATGCTAGCATTTATCCCTAAATTATAGATTATATTTTTGAATTAATAATTGTAAGTTAAAAACAGAGACTCTGGACTAATGAGTAAAAAGACCAGTGCCCAAGGGATTAAAAAAAAATCTTCAAAAAAAAAAAGATTTCTTTGAGAGAGAGAGTGTGGGGAGGGGCAGAGGGAGAGAATCTTCAAGCAGAGTCCCTGCTGACCCACAAAATCATGACCTGAGCCAAAACCAAGAGTCTGGTACTTAACCAACTGAGCCCCCAGGTGTCCCCAGACCCGCCCCCCCCCAGGCCAAGATCTTTGTTAGAAAATGAGTTTTCCCAGCTTTTAGGATAGAAGGAATTCCAGTAGTCCTTGAGATTCCTTAGGGATTTTCAGTGTTTTAGATAGCCAATAAAACTTAAGCTTAGCTCACCAGAAGACTAAAATATTAAATTTCTTTATTTCTGGCTTGAATGTTATCAACAAAGTTCTGATTCTCTCATCTAATTATAAATTCTGATTGGTAGTTAAGTGCATAATTAAAAATAGGAAAATTGGGGGCACCTGGGTGGCTCAGTCGTTGTGTCTGCCATCGGCTCAGGTCATGATCCCAGGGTCCTGGGTTTGAGCCCCACATCAGGCTCCCTGCTCAGCGGGAAGCCTGCTTCTCCCTTTCCCACTCCCCCTGCTTGTGTTCCCTCTCTCGCTGTGTCTCTGTCAAATAAATAAAATCTAAAGGAAAAAAAGGAAAATTATTCAATAAACACAGTTGTAAAATATTTCAAAATGAAAGATCTAGGGCATCATAATGGGTAGCGTTACTGATGAAAATAGATTGGGAAGTATTGCTTTAGAGGAGGGTGAAAAGTTGATACTGGTTAAAATTTTTCAGGCAAAGCAGCAGGGAGAGGTGCTGCCTTCAGGGAGCCAAAGAAAATAAATTTATGTTTAAAAAAGAGTCCCTATTGGGAGTTTGGAATGAATAGCCAACATTTAGCTCTAGAAACACAAGATAATACAGGATGAATGAAAAAACTAAGTGATTTTTAAAAATTTATACTTTAAAAAAGATTAAGAATTTATACTTAAAATTATTTCTGTCTCTTAATATGTACATGTTATGTACCTGTGTAATCCAAGTCACCTGTTACAGTTACCAGTGGGCTTGAGAAATCTGTTCTCTGTGTTTTTCCTTAACTTCTAGCTAGTTCCTTTTTCCAGGAGTCAACAACAAATAGCCCCTCACTCTCTGGTGCTGGTATCTAAAATGTAAATTGTTAAGTCAAAGTTTTCAAATCATTGTTAGTATCACGTTGGCAAGTCTTTATGAACAAATAGGTGAGGAAATGGAACTTCTTGAAAGAAGGTTGTTGAAAAGATGGTACAATGGCAGAATTATACTAAAGAAATTATACCTACTAAAAATTATGCAAAGGACTAGTCTTGCAGAGAACACTTCTAAAATTATAAAACTGCCATTCTTAAAAAATGTCAAGGGGTGCCTGTGTGGCTCAGTTGGTTAGGCCTCTATTTTTTTTTTTTTTAAGATTTTATTTATTAGGGCACCTGGGTGGCTCAGTCGTTTGGCTCAGGTCATGATCCCAGGGTCCTGGGATTGAGCCTCGCATCGGGTGCTGCTCGGCAGGAAGCCTGCCTCTCCCTCTCCCACTCCCCCTGCTTGTGTTCCCTCTCTTGCCGTGTCTCTCTCTCTGCCAAATAAATATTTGGCAGAGAGAGAGCAGGAGAGCGGCAGAGGGAGAGGAAGAAACAGGCCCCCAGCTGAGCACGGAGCCCGATGCAGGGCCCAATCCCAGGACCCTGGGATTATGACCTGAGTCTAAGGCAGTCGCTTAACCAACTGAGCCACCCAGGCACCCCAGGCCTCTGATTCTTGATCTCAGCTCAGGTCTTGATCTCAGGGTGATGAATTCAAGCCCGCTTTGGGCTCCACACTGGGCATGGAGCCTACTTAAAAAAGAAAACAACAACAGCAACAAAACAAAAACAGGGGGGCGGAGCAAGATGGTGGAGGAGTAGGAGACCTGGATTTTGTCTCCTCTCAGGAATTCAGCTGGATAGGGATCAAACCATTCTGAACACCTACGAACTCAAAAGGGGATCGAAGAAAAGAAGAGCTATAACTCTCTGAACAGAAAAGCGACCACTTTCTGGAAGGTAGGACGTGCGGAGAAGTGAATCAGAGGCGATATTCGGGAGGATAGACGGCGGGGGAGGGGCCTCCGTCGGCCGCTTCTGGCAAGTGATAGAGCCGCGGAGCACAAAATCGGAACTTTTAAAAGTCTGCTCCGCTGTGGGACGTCACTCCAGTGGCTAAGCAGGGGGTGGAACCCTTGCGGGACAGTGTGGTCTCAGGATCCTCGGGGTCACAGAAAGACCGGGGGTGCCTGAGTGCGGCAGAGCTCGCAGGTATCGGAGCAGAGAAGCCGGCTGCAGAGATGGAGCCCAGGAGCGGGCTCTCAGCTTGGGGTTGCCCTAAACCGTGATCCGCGGCACAGTCGGGCCACTGCTCCTCCAGCAGGGACCCAAAAAGCGGCAGATCCGGGGAGACTCCCGTTCC
>NW_027785911.1:0-288 GCF_054177405.1 Leptonychotes weddellii | reverse complement strand
TTGTCCTATCACATTTTTCCATGACTCTCCAAGCTTCATGAAGCCCAGCAAACAAACAAACAAACAAACAAACACTCAGGTTTAACTGCTTCTTTGGGTTACCATTTCCTTATGGAGAATCACATGGCACATAAAAGTTACATTAAATAAATCTGTCTGCTTTTCCCTTGATAATATGTCTTTTGTAGTTGAAAACAGAACTACCATATGATCCAGCAATTGCACTACTGGGTATTTACCCCAAAGATACAAAAGTAGGGATCCGAAGGGGTACGTGCACCCCGATGT
>NW_027785910.1:0-288 GCF_054177405.1 Leptonychotes weddellii | reverse complement strand
TTGAATCCCTTTACTAGACAACTGAAATTAACATAACACTGTATGTTAATTGTACTGAAATTAAAATTTAGTATTAAAAGAAAAGAATTGGAGAAAACCATGGACGGCCTTCTTATGGTAGAGCTTTGTAGAGAGCCATTCATGGATTTATCAGAGGAGGTACGGTTATAATAAATGTGTTTTAGGAAAGTTGATTTGAAAGTAATATGCTGACATAGTTAAGTCCTGAGAGCCTGGAGAAAAGCCCTTCAAAGGCAACTGAGTCTTCAGTGCGTTTGAACTGGGTAC
>NW_027785909.1:0-288 GCF_054177405.1 Leptonychotes weddellii | reverse complement strand
TTAGGGACTGGCAAACCTTGTATGTAAAGGGCCAGATAATACATATTTTCAGCTTTGTGGGTCATATGGTCTCTCCTCAAATATTCAACTCTGTTGTTCTAGCACGAAAATCATGCATAAACAAATGAGCATGGCTGTATTTCAGGAAAACTTAATTATAAAAACAGGCAGTGAGTCAGATTTGACCCATGAGTCCTAGTTTATCAACCCTATTTCAACTGGTCTTCCAGTTTCCAGTCTTCCTGTTTACATACTTCTGATCTTGTGGTTAAAACATACGACCTGAGG
>NW_027785908.1:0-288 GCF_054177405.1 Leptonychotes weddellii | reverse complement strand
CTTGTGTTCCCTCTCTAGCTGTCTCTCTCTGTCAAATAAATAAATAAAATCTTTAAAAATAAGTAAATAAAAATTTTTTAAAAAGTGTGAGGATAAAATGGTTTTATTTTTAAGCTTCAAAGTTTTGGGGGTAGCATGTTATATAGTAATAGATAGTCCGGTCTAGACAAGAGGGTTATAATGACTGTCTATCTTCAATATTAGCTTTGCCTCAGAAATCTGCTTATGTATGTATGTATGTATCTATCTATCTATCTGAAAAAAGAGATAAAATATAGTCTGTGCTCT
>NW_027785907.1:0-288 GCF_054177405.1 Leptonychotes weddellii | reverse complement strand
GTGTCCATCTCTCTGTCCATTTCTCTCTCTGCCCATCTCTCTCTCTCTGTCCCTCTCTGTGTCCATCTCTCTCTCTGTCCCTCTCTCTCTGTCCATCTCTCTCTCTGTCCCTCTCTCTCTGTCCATCTCTCTCTCTGTCCATCTCTCTCTCTCTGTCCATCTCTCTCTCTGTCCATCTCTCTCTGTCCATCTCTCTCTCTCTGTCCCTCTCTCTGTCCATCTCTCTCTCTCTGTCCCTCTCTCTCTGTCCATCTCTCTCTCTGTCCATCTCTCCCTCTGTCCATCTCT
>NW_027785906.1:0-288 GCF_054177405.1 Leptonychotes weddellii | reverse complement strand
TTCTCCCTCTGCTTGTGCTCTCTCTCTGTCAAGTAAATAAATAAAATCTTTAAAAAAAAAAAGAGGCAAGGGTCTAATAAGAGAAATATAAGTAAACAAACGAATACAACAAATGGGTATTTTGGTGGAAGATTGACAAAATATTTAGCAATAATCTCTAAGCATGTGTAATTACAATACTAATTAGGAAACTAAAACATAGAGAGATAAGAATGTTGCCCGCGTTGGTAAGTGGTGGAGGCAGAAATTAAACACAAGTAATCTGATGCCAGAGCCATGCGTTTCACC
>NW_027785905.1:0-288 GCF_054177405.1 Leptonychotes weddellii | reverse complement strand
CTCTCTGTCTCAAATAAATAAATAAAATCTTTTAAAAATAAATAAATAAATAAATAAATAAATAAATAAATAAATAAATAAATAAATAGTTAGTGCCCCAAATATATAAGGAACTCCAAATCTAAAGAGAATAAATTAGGGGCACCTGGGTGGCTCAGTCGGCTAAGTGTCTGCCGTCAACTCAGGTTGTGATCTCGGGGTCCTGGGATCCAGTCCCACATCAGGCTCTCTGCTCAGCAGGGAGTCTGCTTCTCCCTCTCCCTCTGTGCTCTCTCTCTCACTCTCTCT
>NW_027785904.1:0-288 GCF_054177405.1 Leptonychotes weddellii | reverse complement strand
GACCATACTTTCCCAGAGCTATTTCCTCAGACCCACACAACTCTAAGTTCCATTGAGGATCCCACTTTAAGTAGATGTTGGTTGTTGATGTTGCTGTGGATATAGTGATGATGGTGGTCATAGTGGTGGTGGTGGTGATGGGGGTGATGATGATGAGGATGGTGATAATGGTAGTGATGATGTTGATGATGATGGGGGTGCTGATGGTGGTGATGATGATGGGGTGATGGTGGTGATGATGATTGGGGTGGTGCTGATGATGATGGGGCAGTGGTGGTGGTGATGGTG
>NW_027785903.1:0-288 GCF_054177405.1 Leptonychotes weddellii | reverse complement strand
GAACACTACATCAAAAACTAATGACGTAATGTATGGTGATTAACATAACATAATAAAATAAAAAAAAGATATTAAGTCTTGGTTGGCTGATTGAGGTTCATCACAAGTGACTCCATTTTGGGCCTGTTGTTTTCTCTCTCTCTTTTTTTAATAGGTGTAACCCACCAGTTGCATAGAAAGTTTACATAATTTGAAGATAAGGAATTCAAGTATACATGCTTAGTAATTTAAGGACAACTTCATCACCTGTTGTTTAAAAGAAACTAACAATTTCACTCTGTGGAGTTT
>NW_027785902.1:0-288 GCF_054177405.1 Leptonychotes weddellii | reverse complement strand
TAACCTGGTCCCCGTCTGTCTCGTTGGCTCCCAGCCCCGCTTTGTGACCTGGCCAGCACTTGACACCCACCTCTTGGGACTGAGACCCAGCTTGTGGCGGCAGCGCTGGGTGGGGGGCGATAGGGCCCCAAACCCCTGGTTATCCAATGAGGCCGGCGTGTGACAGAGCTGGAGGCTTCTTAAGCAGATGGGACTTTTAGGATATTCTTTCCCACTAACTCGTGTCTTCGTTATCATTTATGCTGTGATATCAGCTTCATGTGCCTCAAGGGCGCTAGATATCTCCGT
>NW_027785901.1:0-3403 GCF_054177405.1 Leptonychotes weddellii | reverse complement strand
TGTCATTGAAAATAGAAGGAGAGGTAAAAAGCTCCCAGGACAAACAAAAACTAAGGAATTTGCAAACATGAAACCAGCCTCCAGGAAATCTTGAAAGGGGTCCTCTAAGCCAAGAGAGAGCCTAAAAGCAACATAGACCAGAAAGGAACATATACATAGACAATATACAGTAACAGTCACCTTACAGGAAATACAATGGCACTAAATTCGTATCTTTCAATAGTTACTCTGAGTGTAAATGGGCTAAATGCCCCAATGAAAAGACACAGGTATCAGACTGGATAAAAAGACAAGCCCTATCAATATGCTGTCTGCAAGAGACTCATTTTAGAACCAAAGACACCCCCAGATTGAAAGTGAGGGGGTGAAAAACCATTTACCATGCTAATGGACACCAAAAGAAAGCTGGGGTGGCAATCCTTATATCAGACAAATTAGATTTTAAACCAAAGACTGTAATAAGAGATGAAGAAGGACACAATATCATACTTAAATGGTCTATCCTACAAGAAGATCTAAAAATTGTAAATATCTATGCCCCTAACATGGGAGCAACCAATTATATAAGCCAATTAATAAGAAAAGCAAAGAAACACATCGACAACAATACAATAATAGTGGGGGACGTTAACACCCCCCTCACTGAAATGGACAGATCGTCTAAGCAAAAGATCAACAAGGAAATAAAGACTTTAAATGACACACTGGACCAAATGGACTTCACAGACATATTCAGAACTTTCCAACCCAAAGCAACAGAATACACATTCTTCTCTAGTGCCCATGGAACATTCTCCAGAATGGATCACATCCTAGGTCACAAATCAGGTCTCAATCGATACCAAAAGATTGGGATCATTCCCTGCATATTCTCAGACCACAATGCTTTGAAACTAGAAATCAATCACATGAGGAAAGTCAGAAAGCGCTCAAATACATGGAGGCTAAAGAGCATCCTACTAAAGAATGAATGGGTCAACCAGGAAATTAAAGAAGAATTAAAAAAATTCATGGAAACCAATGAAAATGAAAAGACAACTGTTCAAAATCTTTGGGATACAGCAAAGGCAGTCCTAAGAGGAAATTATATAGCAATACAAGCCTTTCTCAAGAAACAAGAAAGGTCTCAAATACACAAACTAACACTACACCTAAAGGGGCTGGAGAAAGAACAGCAAATAAAGCCTAAACCCAGCAGGAGAAGAGAAATCATAAAGATCAGAGCAGAAATCAATGAAATAGAAACCAAAAGAACAGTAGAACAGATCAACGAAACTAGGAGCTGGTTCTTGGAAAGAATTAACAAGATCGATAAACCCCTGGCCAGACTTATCAAAAAGAAAAATGACCCAAATCAAGAAAATCATGAATGAAAGAGAAGAGATCACAACCAACACCAATGAAACACAAACAATTATATGAACATATTATGAGCAACTCTATGCCAGCAAATTAGATAACCTGGAAGAAATGGATGCATTCCTAGAGATGTATCAACTACCAAAACTGAACCAGGAAAAAATAGAAAACCTGAACAGACCTATAACCACTAAGGAAATTGAAGCAGTCATCAAAAATCTCCCAACAAACAAAAGCCCACCGACAGATGGCTTCCCGGGGGAATTCTACCGAACATTTAAAGAAGAATTAATACCTATTCTTCTGAAACTGTTCCAAAAAATAGAAATGGAAGGAAAACTTCCAACTCGTTTTATGAGACCACCATTACCTTGATTTCAAAACCCAACAAAGACCCTATCAAAAAGGAGAATTACAGGCCAATATCCTTGATGAACATGGATGCAAAAATTCTCCCCAAAATACTAGCCAATGGAATCCCACAGTACATTAAAAGGATTATTCACCACGACCAAGTGGGATTCATCCCTGGGCTGCAAGGTTGGTTCAACTTCCACAAATCAATCAATGTTATACAATACATTCATAAAAGAAAGAACAAGAACCATATGATCCTCTCAATAGATGCAGAAAAAGCATTTGACAAAGTACAGCATCCTTTCTTGATCAAAACTCTTCAGACTATAGACATACAGGGTACCTACCTCAATAGCATAAAAGCCATCTATGAAAAACCCACAGTGAATATCATCATCAATGCGGAAAAACTGAGAGATTTCCCCCTAAGGTCAGGAACAGCGCAGGGATGTCCACTATAACCACTGCTATTCAACATAGTACTAGAAGTCCTAGCCACAGCCATCAGACAACAAAAGGAAATCAAAGGCATCCAAATCAGCAAAGAAGAAGTCAAACTCTCACTCTTTGCACATGATATGATACTTTATGTGGAAAACCCAAAAGACTCCACCTCAAAACTGCTAGAACTCATACAGGAATTCAGTCAAGTGGCAGGATATAAAATCAATGCACAGAAAGCAGTGGCATTCCTATACACCAACAACAAGACAGAAGAAAGAGATATTAAGGAGTCGATCCCATTTACAATTGCACCCAAAACCATAAGATACCTAGGAATAAATCTAACCAAAGAGACAAAGGATCTGTACTCAGAAAACTATAAAATACTCATGAAAGAAATTGAGGAAGACACAAAGAGATGGAAAAACGTTCCATGGTCATGGATTGGAAGAACAAATATTGTTAAGGTGTCAATGTTACCTAGAGCAATCTACATAGTCAATGCAATCCCCTTCAAAATACCATCCACATTTTCCAAGGAAACGGAACAAATCATCCTAAAACTTTTGTGGAACAAAAAAAGACCTCGAATAGCCAGAGGAATATTTAAAAAGGAAAGCAAAGCTGGCGGCATCACAATTCCAGACTTCTAGATCTATTTCAAAACTGTCATCATCAAGACAGTATGGTACTGGCACAAAAACAGATACACAGATCAATGGAACAGAATAGAGAGCCCAGAAATGGACCCTCAACTCTATGGTCAATTAATCTTCGACAAAGCAGGAAAGAATGTCCACTGGAAAAAAGACAGCCTCTTCAACAAATGGTGTTGGGAAAATTGGGCAGCCACATGCAGAAGAATGAAACTGGACCATTTCCTTACACCACACACAAAATTAGACTCAAAATGTTTGAAAGACTTCAGTTTGAGACAGGAGTCCATCAACATCCTAAAGGAGAACACAGGCAGCAACCTCTTCGACCTCACCCGCAGCAAATTCTTCCTAGAAACATCACCAAAGGCAAGGGAAGCAAGGGCAAAAATGAACTATTGGGACTTCATCAAGATACAAAGGTTTTGCACACCAAAAGAAACAGTCAACAAAACCAAAAGACAACCAACACAATGGGAGAAGATATTTGCAAATGACGTATCAGAAAAAGGGCTAGTATCCAAAATCTATAAAGAACTTCTTAAACTCAACACCCAAAGAACAAATGATCCAATCAAGAAATGGGC
>NW_027785900.1:0-13787 GCF_054177405.1 Leptonychotes weddellii | reverse complement strand
TTATGCTAACGAAATAAGTCAATCAGAGAAACACAAGTATCATATGATCTCACTGATATGAGGAATTTGAGAAATAAGACAGAAGATCATAGGGGAAGGGAGGGAAAAATGAAACAAAATGAAACCAGAGAGGGAGACAAACCATAAGAGATTTTTAATCTCAGGAAACAAATTGAGTGTTGCTGGAGTGGAAGGGGGTGGGAGGGATGGGGTGGCTGGGTGATGGATATTGGGGAGGGTATGTACTATGGTAAGCGCTGTGATTTGTGTGAATATGTGAATCACAGACCTGTACCCCTGAAACAAATAATACATTATATGTTAATTTAAAAAAAAAAGATGTGTTGTATACATATACGATGGAATATTACTCAGCCATCAAAAATGTAATCTTAATATTTGCAATGATGTGGATGGAACTAGAGGGTATTATGCTAAGCAAAATAAGTCAATCAGAGAAAGACAATTATCATATGATTTCACTCATGTAAAATTTAAGAAACAAAACAGAGGATCATCATAGGGGAAGGAAGGGAAAAATAAAATAAGATGAAATCAGAGAGGGAGACAAACCGTAAGAGACTCTTTGCTATAGGAAATAAACGGAGGGTTGCTGGAGGGGAGGTGGGTGAGGGAATGGGGTAACCGGGTGATGGACATTAAGGAGGGTATGTGATGTAATGAGCACTGGGTGTTACGTGTAACTGATGAATCACTGAACTCTACCTCTGAAACTAATACACTATATGTTTATTAATTGAATTTAAATAAAAGAAAAAGAAAATTTTGGAAGTTGTAAGAGCATAAAAAAATACTTGTTAGTATAAAGCAAAGAAGGAATGGAGCACGACATCATTCCATAAAACCTAAAAGTGAGTATAATTTAATAAACGCATGGCATTTACTGAGACCTGCTATGTACTAGGCTCTCTTCAAACCATGTCTTATGTAAGAATGACATTGTTGTGGACTGAATGTCTGTGTCCCTCCAGAATTCATATTTCGAAATCCTAACCTAAGCTAATGTTGATAAACTTAGCAGGGAGAGCCTGGGGGAGGTAATAGGTCATGAGGGTAGACTCCTCATGAAGGGGATGGGATGAAGAAATCCAAGCTCTCTCCTTTTGTCATGTGAGGATGTTGGCAACTTGATCTTGTACTTCCTAACCTCCAGAAAATTATGAGAAAAGACATTTTTGTTCTTCAAGCCACCCAGCTTGAAGCCCAAAGTGACTGGGACAAATTAAATACCTTTTAAATTAAAAGTAGCATGTGCAGAGGTGCCTAGCTGGCTCAGTCAGGGGAGTGTGTGACTCTTGATCTCAGGGTCATGAGTTCGAGCCCCATGCTGGGTGTAGAGATTACTTAAATAAAACTTTAAAAAATAAAAATAGCATGTGCAATATAATCCTTCCTTTTTTCTTGATTCCCATCTATTAACGCACTGTATTGCTTTAATAAAAATAAGGAAGTCTTTGTCCTTAAACAGAAGATAGCACTTAACCATTCTTTAAAAAAAAAAAATTCTCCTGCTTTACCAGTCTTCCCTCAGTTTCCCCCATCCTCCCACTGTTCCTATTTTGATTATATTTATTTCTCAATGATTATATTTATTTCTCAATTTATATTTATTTATTATATTTATTTCCTATTTTGATTATATTTATTTCTCAACTATTCATTTCTAAACACAAAATGTTCCAAGCATAAGCTTTAAACATGTTCTTCTTTGCACTCGTGTTTGTAATAATTCCACTTAAAAAACTGATTTTAGTCCCTTTTAAAGCCCACAGAGAGGGACACATAAGGACATGAGGGAGAAAATGGGGAGGGATGGAATCAACCGTAAAGGTTCTCTGGTAGCTGATTTATTTTCCTCAAGGCTTTTATCCCAGACTATAGTGAAGAGTTACATTAAGTGTACTTAAATGTCCCCCTCCCACCGTAGAAGTCCCTATGTTATGCAACATAGAGCTTTTAGGGGTGGTGGGGAGGAAAAAAGCTTAGGAAAACACACCAGGACGGAGGCCTGCCTGGTAAATAAAGAAAAGCACCAGTGAGGGGCTACAGATAGGTGTATCTGTACAGATAGGGATAGAGGACATTGATTTATTACAAAGAGTTGGCTCAGGGGATCTGGGAGGCCAGCGAGTCTCAGACTCTGCAATCAGCCAGCTGCAGACAGGAGAGCTGATGGTGGAATTCCAGTCTGAAGGCCAACAGGCTCAAGATCTGGGGAAAAAGGACAGGAGGATCAGTTCAAAGGCAAGAAGAATTTTCTGACTCAGGAGAGGGTCAGCCTTTCTGTTCACTGGTACAACCCCTTTTCCCTGGAAATCTGCAAGCCACCTGTCCTCTCCTTGCCTCCCTGCAGAAACCTAGCCTCCCTCAGAACTGCCCCACCAGAGTGGAGGGCAGACATGGGGTTCAGCTCTCAGAGGTTTCTAGAAATGAGCAACTGGCTCCCCAGACACAGAAGGGTAGTTTCTGACTAGAAAGTCCTCCTAGGATGAAAGACAGAGCCAATGTCTGGGCACGTTTGTGCAGCTGAGTGGGGTGTCTGGGGTCTTCTGTGGAGGCAGACTGAGTGTTCCTAAAGGACCCGGGGTGCCTTGGCATTGAGCTCTCTTTCTCATTCTCTCTGCCAACGCAGCTGTATTTCTCTCTTGCCATATTCCTCCTCCTCTCAGAAAGGGAGAGTCAAGAGCACACATGCCTGCCCTCCCCCACTCACTCCCCTGACACTCACAAAACCCACCATTTTGCTGTGCAATTGATCATAGAGTTTGGGAGCTAAAACATCTCCTCCAAGCTCCTTCTTTCTCGAAAAAGGAATACTGAATTCAGACAGCAGAAAGGGTTAGCCCAGGTGGAGATGGAGCATGACCTTGACATTTCTATGCCCACTGAGGCCAGTCTGTTCAGTACAGAATCTGGGAGGCCGAAATCACGGCCCTAGGCTTGGCTCCTAATGTGTGTGGGGAGGGGGCGGGGGGGGGGGATCTGGGAGGAGACAGGGCCATTGCAGCCTGCAAACCTCCTCCACCCAAGCACAGGCAGACATCACCGACCTCAGCCAGCAAATTCACTGCCAATCGGGGGCTTGGCTGTTTTGCTCAGCTTCTCTCCTCCCACAGCTGCCTCCCCGCACCCCAGCCCCGTCGCCCCTCCTCCTCTGACGTCACCCACATGCTCTTTGAGGACTGGCTCTGGGCCTAGGAAGGAAAGTCAGTCCCTGGGTGAGGGTCTGGACAGGAACGCGCGGAGAGGCGGGGCACTCGGACTGACAGCCGTCAGAGTTAAGAACGCCCTGTCTCACACGGTATCGAGTGTGTTTCCACAGCCCTGAAAAACAGCAGAGTTTTAAGTGGCAGTAAAAGGGCACAACCAAGTGTTCTGTTCATAAGGTGCTCTACCCACTACACTTTCTACCTGTAAAGAAGGAAATTATCGGGCGCCTGGGTGGCTCAGTTGGTTGGGCGGCTGCCTTCGGCTCAGGTCATGATCCTGGAGTCCCTGGATCGAGTCCCGCATCGGGCTGCCTGCTCGGCGGGGAGTCTGCTTCTCCCTCTGACCCTCCCCCTTCTCATGTGCTCTCTCTCAATCTCTCTCTCTCAAATAAATAAATAAAATCTTTAAAAAAAAAAAAAAGAAGGAAATTATCTGGGGGGACAAAGACGAACCAATGCAGAAGAGAAGATGAACAGAAAGAGAAATAAGCATAAAAAGGGAAGTGGGATTCAGAACTGAGGGTGGCCTGTGGGATCCAGGGCGGAAAGGGAGCTAACAGGTCAAAGTCGCTCAGAGATAAGTGAAAGAGAAGCAAGAGAAATATGAGGACAGGCATAGAGGTCCAGGTAATGAGATGGCTGGCTTTGAAGATGGAACCCAAAAGCCAAAGAATTTGGGCAGCCTCCAGGAGCTGAAAAAGTCAAGGAAATGAAGTCTCCCTGAGGGCCTCCAGAAGGAACACAGCCCTGTCTACACCTTGATCTCAGCCAGTGGGCTTCTGAGCTACAGATGTATATGATAATAAATGTATTGTTTCAAGTCACTAAATTTGTGGACACTTGTTATTGCAGCCATAGGAAGGGAATGCACTCCCCGGATGGTAAGGAGGCGATGTGCCAGAGGCTTCATAGTCTAGGTTTATAATAGCCACACCTTTCTTTCTCTCGTGCCCAATATCTGCCACCTATTTGTTAGTTAGTAATATTTTTAACACCTTCCTGTTTTTTATTTAACTTATAAAACTATACATGTGCTATTTTAAAATAATTCAGTGGTTATGAAGATAAGTATCAATAGCCAACTCCTTCACTCTTAGCCCTGCCCCGTATATAAGCCTTGCAAGATTGTTTTCTTCTTATAAGAATGTAACCGTATGCTCCATTCTAATGCAACTTGACGCTTTTAATTAAAAATGTATCTAGGACCCGAAGATTTAACTCTTCCTTAGAGATAATTGCGCATTATCTTATATAAAAATATATTATTGTATATCAATTGCTCACTTGTTCATAAATTGTCTTAGATTTATTTTTCAACAAACTGCCCTGCCGCGCTCCCTGGACGGGTGCTGGGGTCCCCATGCCGGATTTGGGGCCGCATCTTCCTGCAGAAATTGATACAAAGGGAGGCCTCTACGGTCCGGGGACTTCGGGCCAGGCTCCGCCCCAGCGCCGCGGCCACCAATCAGCTCCCGGGACGCCCCCCCCGCCCCCCCCGCGCGCCCCCCTGTCTGCCTGAGACTTTCCACGTCCCCAGCCTCGGCGGCCGCCCAGTCCCTTCTCACCTGAGAAGCTCCTTCCCTTGGGGAACTGCCGCTGCCCCCTCCGAGCCGGTCCTCTCCGCCCCGAACCCGCACTGCAGGGAAAGCGGGGCAAACGGTAAGTGGGGGTCAGCGATGGATTCTGGACCCAAAGAGGCCTGAAAGCGACACAGGCCACAGCCCGGAGCGCTGTGGCCCGGGGGTGGGGTGGGGTGGGATGGGGGCACGGGGAGACAGAGGGAATGCCCGTGGAGACTGTGCGTGCTGTCGGGTAGGGAAGGATGGGGACTGGTGTGGGGCCTCTACTTGTCCTCAAGGGGAGGGTGGCAGACGTGTTTAACATAATTCCTTGCGGTTTACCTCTCGGATTCTTCTCTGCTGTCTCCCTGCAACTCGGTCTCTATTTTCTTCTTGCCGCAGTGTTTGTCTCCCTTGCTTGTCAGGAGGCGATGACCTTCCCCCTCCCCATTTTCTTGTGCTTTTTTTGTGCGTGTGCTCTACAAGGAGCCATTGAGATTTGAGCTAAAACGAACCCCGGAGGTAATGTTACCCCATCTCCTGGGGCGTTGCTTTTAAATTATCTGGCTGTTGCTGGCCTCTGCAGGACCACTCCCACCCCCCACCCCACCCCTCGAAAGCCTACTCCAGTGCTCTAGGCGCCCAAAGGCTCTGAGTGTGTCTGCGCTTGGGGAGGGAGGTGTGGGGTGCGGGAGGGGTGGTGGTAAGAGTAGGTGCCGTGAAGGGGGCGGAACGTTAGTCTGGAATGTGTTTGGCCTGCAGCTGTAAGTACTGGATTATACAGTTCCCAGGTAAACAGCTCGAGCTGGCCAGTGAGTTGGGTAAACCTGCAATGAACGGAGAAGGTCTTAAGTATAGGAGAAAAAGATTTATGAACCAGATAATCATGAAATTCTTTTTTTTTTTTAAAGATTTTATTTATTTATTTGACAGAGAGAGACACAGTGAGAGAGGGAACACAAACAGGGAGAGTGGGAGAGGGAGAATCAGGCTTCCCGCAGAGCAGGGAGCCCAATGCGTGCTCTATCCCAGGACCTGAGCTTTCGGAAGGCAGACGCTTACCGACTGAGCCACCCAGGCGCCCCCAATCATAAAACTTCTTGAAAGAAGTTCAAGTTCGATTAGACATAAAGGACCGAACGATCCATCTAGCAAACCACCCATCCATCCATCCATCCTTTCTTTGATATTCCAAATTATTTATTTGTCCATTGACTTCATTTCAATACCTTGCTTTCTTTTTTGCTTTGGTTTTTTTTTTGTGTGTTTATTATAAAGGGGTATATGAAACGTCTAGAACGGTCTAAAGAATAATGAACAGAATGCCTGACTATCTCCTAGATCGAAAAAATGGCACTGCAGTACCACAGAAGCCCCCTGCGTGTCCCCCTAAAGCCCATCCTTTCCCTTCCGTGAGAGGTGACAGCTGATTTTTGGATTAATCATTTCCTTGCTTTTCTTTATAGCTTTGTGATTTGTGTGTGTATTCCAAAAACATGTATGTACATGTTTGCTTTCCCTAATTTTTTTAATTTTCATATTAATGGCATTATACTGTACATACTCAAGTTTTTGAGATTCACCCTTGATGATTCCTTCATTTTCACTGCTTATGGTATGAGTATACTATAATTTATCCATTCTACATTTAGGTTGTTGCTAGTCTGGGAAATGTATTAGTTACCTATTGCTGTGTAACAAATTACCCCAACACTTAGCAGCTTAAAATAAAAACCTATTATCTCACAGTTTCTGTGGGCCAGGAATCCAGAAAGAGCTTAGCAGGGAGTGTCTGACGCAGTATCTCTCACCGGCTATAAGCGATATCGTCTGGTACCACAGTCTTCTCGAGGCTGAGGATAGAGGGAACCCCTTCCAAGCTCCCTCAAGTGACTGTTGGCAAGCCTCTTGGCCTCACTGGCTTTGGTTGGACACATCAGTTCTTTGCCAAATGGGCTTCTGTTTAGGAACTAGTCACAACATGGCAGCTTGCTTCCCCCGGGATAAAGGCTCCCTGAGAGAAGGAGAGAAAAAGATGAAGGCCAGATTCTTTTTGTAACCTAATCTCAAAAGTGACATGTGATCTTCTATTAATTAGAAGTGAATCACTAATTGTAGCCCACACTCAAGAGAAAGGGCTTACACAAAACCATGGACATCTGGAGGTTTTAAAGGCTGCCTACTACAGGGGATATTAACAAATCATGTTGTTCTCTAACATTCTTGTACATGCACAGGCTCACTCTGGTTCCCTGGATTGCACACCCAGGTGCAGAATTACCAGGTTATAAGATTGGTGTATGTGCAACTTTATTCGGTTATTTCCAACCTGTTTTCAAAGTATTGAGCTGGTTTTTACTCCCTCTAGCAATAGACAAGAGTTTCTGTTACTCCACATACTTGTTATAACTTGGTATTATCAAATTTCATTTTTAGCCTGTCTGGTGGGCATGAATAGTGTTTCACTGTGATTTTAATTAGCATTTCTCCAATAACTAATGAAGTGACCATCTTTTCAAACATTGGTGAACTATTGTGCTTTCTCTCTGAAATCCTGGTTCCTGTCTTTTACTCATTTTCATATTGGGTTGTTTGCCTTTTTCTTATTGACTCATTGGAATGCTTTCCTTATATAATGTATAGTATAGGTAATCAATTCTTCATCAGCTGTACATGCTGCAAATATCTGCTTTCAATTTGGTGCTTAGCTTTTCTTTCTCTGTATGTCCATATCTCTCAGCGAACTAAGTTTTGAATTTTAATTTCAAGTTACCAATATTTTCTTTTATAAAAAGAAAATTGGTTTCTCAAAACAGTAATTTTACTATATTTACCTCTAAAAGCATTTATAGTTTTGCATTTGGCAATTTGTCTTAATCCACCTGGAAACTGATTGTTATATTGTTTATTCCATATGGATAATCAGTTGTCTCAGCACCAGTGATCTGCAAGAATTCAGTTTTTCATATAAGCATGAATTTGTTTTAAGTTTCCTAATCCTGTAGTTATCTCAAGATCTTACCATTTTTAAAATTTTTCTTCAAGAGTTTTTAGCAATTCTTGTATCTTTGATCTTCCATATAAATAAATTTTTTAAAGATTTTATTTATTTGTTTTAGAGAAAGAGAGCATACGGGCAAGGAGAGGGGTAGAGGGAGAGGGAGAGAGAGAATCTCAAGCAGACTCTGCACTGAGCATGGAGCCTGATGTGGGGTTTGATCCTGTGGTCCTGTGATCTTTTTTTTTTTTTTTTTTTAAAGATTATTTATTTATTTATTTATTTGAGAGAGAGAGAATGAGAGACAGAGAGCACGAGAGGGAAGAGGATCAGAGGGAGAAGCAGACCCCCCGCTGAGCAGAGAGCCCCCGATGTGCGACTCGATCCCGGGACTCCAGGATCATGACCTGAGCCGAAGGCAGTCGCTTAACCAACTGAGCCACCCAGGTGCCCCTTGTGGTCCTGTGATCTTGACCCAACCCAAAACCAAAAGTCAGACACTCAACCAACTGAGCCAGCTAGGTGCCTCCATATAAATATTTACATGAACTTATCAAGTTCTCCAAAACAAGGAACAAACAAGCAAATAAACCCACTGGAATTTTGGTTGATATTGCATTAATTTTATATATCAATTTGGAGAGACAAGTCCTCTTTAAGATGTTGCATTTTTCCATCTATGAACTTGGTATATAATCCTATTTATTTAACCCAACTTTAATGTTTTTTAATGTTTTGTAATATTTTTCATTGTTTTCCTTCTGCTTATGTTTATTAAATTTATTTCCAAATACACTATGTTTTTACTGCTATCGTAAATGTTTTCTTTTATAAAATTATATTTTATAGCTTATTGTTTCTGTTGTATAGAAATTCCGTTGCCTTTTATATATTGACTCTATTTCGAACATGACAAACTCCATTAATATTTCTAAATTTACCTGTACAATCTTTCAGATTTGCTACACAGGCTATCATATCATCTGAAAATCGACAGTATTGTTTCTTCCTTTCCAATCCTTATACCTTTAATTTCTTTTTCCTGTCTCACTGCATTGGCTAGGACCTTCAGTATAAAGTTGAATAAAGGTGAGAAGGGCATCTTCTTTTATCCTTAAGAAAGAGAAAGATTTCATTATGTCAACTTTAAATATTGCATTTGGAATGGTTAGTTTGTAAATGCCTTGTCCCATGATAAGAAAGTTTGATTCTTCTTCTGGGAAGCACTTTTATTATAAGTAGATGTTTTATTGAATGCTTCTTCTGTAGCTATTGATTTTCTCATATGTTTTTTCCATTTAAATATGTTAATATGATGAAGTGTAGTATTCAATCTTTAATTTTTAATCAGCTTTGCTTTCCTGGAATAAATTGTCTATGGTAAATATGCAATAACTTTTATATAAAGATAAGCATTAGATATTTGCATTTATATATGTGAATTGAGATTGGCATGTAATTATCCTCTTTGGTTCTTACTTTATTATTTATTGATATCATCTCATAAAATAAGATGGGTAGTATTCTCACTATTGCTATTCTATGGAAGAATTTGGGCTAGGTTGGAATTATCTGGTCCTTGACTATTTCCTCAAATCACCAGCAAAACCCCAGGTTGTGGAGTTTACTTTATCAAAAGGTATTAAAATTGTTGGTTCAATTACTTTAAGGATTATAGGACTATTTAGGTTTTCTTATGAGTCAATTTTCATGAATTTATTTTCTAAGATATTTAACTGTTATATATATATATAATCAAACTTAATAGAATAAAATGGTTCATAATATTCTCTCATTATGTTTAGTTTCATCATCTATTATTATGACCTGTTTTTATTATTAATGTGTGTAAATATACTTTCTCATTTTGTTTTGACTAATTTTGCCAGAATTTGGACTACTTTATTAGCTCTTTCATATACTTACACCCATACACACACATACATGAAACTTAGCTTTTTTTTTTCATTAATTGTTATTTGTTTTATTAGTTCTTCTTTAATTTTTTGTTATTTTCTAAGCTTTTAAGGTATATGCTTAGCTCATATGTTTAGCACATTAAGCTCTTAAATTTGTGTCACTGCTTTTTAGCTATATCTCTCAAGTTTTGATACAAATATTTTGCTATCATGTAGCTGTATCTATAATTTTCATTATGATTTCTTATTTAAGCCATGCATTTTTTTAGAACAGTGTATTTTAATTTCCAGTTACTCACATGAGGTTTCTTTTATTATCTTGCAGTAAATGTTACCTAATTCATAATATAGTCAGAGAATATGATATCAATTCCTTTGGATTTATTGAACCTAGCTTTATGATCTAGCACATGATCAGTTTCATTTGTGCGCTTGAAGATAATGTATAGTGTCTAATTATATTAACAAGTGTGGTAATTATACAATCCAGATCTGCCATATCCTTACAAGTTTTTTATCTGTTTGAATTGTCGATTACAAAACAAAAAGTATGTTACCATCTCTCACTATGATGGTAGATTTTGAAATTTCTCATTGTAGATCTGTATATTTTTACTTTATATATTTTGAGCCTCTGTTATTAGTGAATTGGAGTAAATTGAAAATTTTAACATAATGTAAGGATTCAATATTATGGCTACCTATTAATGCTTTTTGGCTTAAATTCTTAATTTGTTCACCTATCAAATCAAGGTTTCTTTGACTAATGTTTACCCTGATTGGTGTTTACCTCCGAGAAAGATTTATCTTTCTTTCATCCTTTGACTTTAAATCTTTCTAAAACTATGTTTTAGGTCATATATAGGTCATAAACTTATCGGTATTTTTTAAATGCTGGTTTTAAAATTATTGTTTGAGAGGTGCCTGGATGGTTCAGTTGGTTGGGCATCTGACTCTTGATTTTGGCTCAGGTCATGATCTCGGAGTCATGAGATTGAGCCTGGTATCAGGCTCCATGCTCAGTGGAGATTCTGTTTGAGAGTCTCTCCCTCTCCCTTGGCCCCTCTCCTCCCCAAATAAATAAATCTTTAAAAATAAGTAAATAAAAAAAATAAAATTATTGTTTGACAATTTATAACTTACCACTGAATAATTTATTCCAGTTATATATATTGTGATTAGTAGTGCAAATAGATTTCTATCTCTCTCTCTTTTTTTTTTTTTGCTTATTATTTTTTGTGCTTTATCTGTCTCTTTCATTCCCCTCCCCTCTTTTACTCCTTCATTCCCCATTTTTCTGCTCCTCTTATTTCGAAGTTATATGTTGTAATGTGTTAGGTTGAATGTTTTAGGAATACTCTAGTTGTATAACACATTAAATCATAACATTTATTAGGGTATAATTGAGAAAATTTGCATATATATAAAATGTACAATGTGATGTTTAGATATATGTGTACATTGTGAAATGATTACCACATCAAGCTAATTAATATATTGATCACCTCACATAGTTAACCTTTTGTGTGTGTGTGTGTGTGTGAACAATTGAGATCTATTCTCTTAGCAAATTTCAAGTATGTAATACAGTATTATTAACTATAGTCCTTGTGCTATACATTAGATCTCCAGAACTTATTTACCTTACATACCTGAAATTTTGCAACCTTTGATCTATATATCTCCCCATTTCTCCCACCTCCCAGCACATGCTACTTTCTGCTTCTGAGTTTGACTATTTTAAATTCTACATATAAATGAGATCACACAGTATTTGTCTTTGAATTATTTTGAAACTTAGCATAATGCCATCAAAGTTCATCCACGTTGTCACAAATGGCCAGGTTTTCTTCTTTTTATGACTTTTTTATTACTTTTCTTCTATTTATTTATGACTAAATAAATTCCATTGAATATACATACAACAATTTATTTATCCATTCATTCATTGGATAACCACTTAAGTCATTTGCCGTATCTTGACTACTGTGAATAATACTGCAATGAACATAGGAGTGCAAATATCACTTCCAGATATTGATTTCATTTCCTTTGAATATATACCCAGAAATTGGGTTCCTGGGTTCTAATGACTTTACCAATGTACATTCACACCAACAGTGTGCAAATGTTTCCTTTTCCCCATATCCTCACCAACACTTGTTATCTTTTTGATAGTAGTCCTTCTAACAGGTGTGAGGTGATATGTCATGGTTTAGATTTGTATTTCCCTGATGATTAGTGGATTTGAGTACTTTTTCATATACCTTTTGGCCATTTGTATGTCTTCTTTTGAGAAATGTCCACTTAGGTCCTTTGCTCATTTTTTAATTGGATTATTTATTTTCTTGCTAGTGGAGTTGTTTGAATTCCTTATATATTTTTTGTATTAACCCCTTATTGGGGACATATGGTTTACAAATATTTTCTCCCATTCCATAGGTTGTCCCTTCACTCTGTTGATTGTTTCTTTTGCTATGCAGATGCTTTTTAGTTTGAAGTAGTCCTATTTGTTTACTTTTGCTCTTGTTGCCTGTGTTTTGGGGGTTATATCCAAATATTTATTGCCCAGACCAATGTCAAGAAGTTTTTTCCCTATATTTTCTTTTAGTAGCTTTACAATTTCAGATCTTAACCTTTAAATCTTAATTACATTTTGAGTTGATTTTCATATACGGTATTTTTCCGCATGTGGATATCCAGTTATTCCAACACCATTTATTGAAGAGTCTATCCTTTCCCCATTGTGTGTTCTTTGTACCTTTGTTGACAGTGAGTTGAATGTAAATGTGTGGGTTTATTTCTGGGCTCTCTATTTTTTCCCATTGCAAGTACCATAGTATTTTGATTACTGTAGCTTTGTAGTATAGTTTGCAATCGGGCATTTGTAATGCCTCAAATTTTATTCTTCTAGCTGAAGACTGCCTTGGCAATTTGAGTTCTTTTGTGGTTCATATGAATTTTAGAATTGGTTTTTTTTTCTAGTTTTGTAAAAAATGCCGTTGGAATTTTGATAGGGATTGTATTAAATCTGTAGATAATTTTGGTTAGTATGGACATTTTAACATTATTGATTCTTCCAATCTATGAACATGGAATATCTTTTCATTTATTTGTGTCTTCAATTTCTTTCTTCAATGTTTTATAAATGTCATCTTTTACCTCCTTGGTTAAATTGGTTCCTAAGTATTTTATTGTTTTTAATGCTATTGTAAATGGGATTATTTTCTTAATTTCCTTTTCAGATACTTCCTGGTTAGTTTATAAAAACACAACTAATTTTTGTATGTTGATTATGTATCCTGCAACCATACTGAATATACTGAATTTGTTTATTAGTTCTAACAGTTTTTTGATGGAGTCTTTATGGTTTTCTATATATGAGTTTTACAATACTGAAATTCTCCGGCCTTGCTTCTATAATTTTTTAACATATTGACTCAGTTATTTTAAAGTCAATCCCTAAGAATGCAAATGTCCAAACCACATGTGAGTCTGTTTCTATTATTTGTTTTCTTCTGAGTTCTTGGCAATGTAATCTGATTTTTAGCCTCCCCCTAAACCATAAAGTTATGGTTGATGTTATTGTTTTTCAAAGAGGATTTTGGGGGTGGGGATGAGAAATGATAAAGCACCAGAGGAGTACTTTCATGCCATTAAAGGTTAGTTTTAAGCTTTCTTAAAATTGGTGCATTTTAAGTTTTTCCTTTACCCAAGACCATAATCCTGACTCCAAAGGTGTCATTCTTTTGATATGCCATGGATCCTCTCATGTCTCAACTGAAAGAGTGTGTTGATTAAGAGTGTATTGTTTTTGTGGGACTTGACCTCCACTGCTTTATTCCCAGAATAGTACAGCTACTGAAATAACTGTCACCTGTTTGACATTTTAGCTGCTATTTTCAATAAGCTTTGGTGGATTTTTTTGGAGGAGGTGGTCCCTTCCTGTGTGTGCATAGTTTAAGAGTCAGCCAGTGACAAATTAAGGGGAATTTGTATACAGATTTTTTATATTCACTCTCAGAGATAGCTTCTTGTCTGAAATTTTGCCCTCTGAGTTCAGTTGGTTTGAGAATCTTGA
>NW_027785899.1:0-288 GCF_054177405.1 Leptonychotes weddellii | reverse complement strand
GGAAATCGGAGGGGTAGACGAACCATGAGAGACGATGAACTCTGAAAAACAAACTGAGGGTTCTGGGGGGGAGGGGGGTGGGAGGATGGGTTGGCCTGGTGGTGGGTATTGAGGAGGGCACGTTCTGCATGGAGCACTGGGTGTTATGCACAAACAACGAATCATGGAACACTACATCTAAAACTAATGATGTAATGTAGGAGGATTAACATAAGAATAAAAAAAAAGAGAGTTGTGTGTGTGTGTGTGTGTTTGCATGTGCATGTGTGTGTGTGTGTGTATGAATAT
>NW_027785898.1:0-288 GCF_054177405.1 Leptonychotes weddellii | reverse complement strand
TGTAGAAAGAAGTCAATAAAAGGAGAATGACTGCATTAGACAGGCAATTAGCTATCATTTAAAAACTCATGTGTATATATATGATTGCATAGCTCAAAGGCATAATTTTACATATATAAACAAAAAAATACAAAAAAACACTAAGAAGTTTTTTAATTTATTTTAAAGATTTTATTTATTTGACAGAGAGAGACACAGCAAGAGAGGAAACACAAGCAGGGGGAGAAGAAGAGGGAGAAGCAGGCTTCCTGCTGAGCAGGGAGCCAGATGCAGGGCTCGATCCCAGGA
>NW_027785897.1:0-288 GCF_054177405.1 Leptonychotes weddellii | reverse complement strand
GGTTACCTCATTGGAGGATCGAACAGGTCTTCATAGGCAAAACCACGCAGCCGTAGGAACCATTAATAAAATGAAAACTAAAACTGCAGTAAAGGAACATTATACTTATTTTTTTAAACGAGGGAAATGATAAAGACCCTGTGATGGCTAGGCCATATAGAAGCAATTAGTAAAAACACTATAATTACTTCCCTCCTCCCGGAAAACATTCTCTGGTAAATTGAAGCAAGAGTTACAAGATTTTCCATCGTTTCATGTGGTAGTTTCACTTTGGGGACTTTGAAAATT
>NW_027785896.1:0-288 GCF_054177405.1 Leptonychotes weddellii | reverse complement strand
TTAGCATAATGTCCTCAGGTTCATCCACGTTGCACAATTGGCAGGATTTCCTTCTTTCTACAGCTGAGTAATATTCCATTGTGTGTTTGTGTATTTATGCTAAGTATCTGAAGTACAGGTATCTAGGTATATCTGATATATATGTAGATATCTATATAAATATAGATATCTAGGTAGATACATATCACATTTGCTTTATCCATTCATCTGTTGATGGACACTTAGGTCGTTTCCATACCTTGGCTATTATGAGTAATGCTGCAGCGCACGTAGGAATACGGATACTTA
>NW_027785895.1:0-288 GCF_054177405.1 Leptonychotes weddellii | reverse complement strand
CCCAGCATGCTGTGGCTACCTGAGATTACTCCTGAGTACAGAACTCATGTTTTGGACTTTCCCCTTCTCTACCAAAGCATAACCATCCCATATGCTATGCCATCATAGCTCTGCTGTGTTTGTATATCAATTGGATAAACTCATTTTACTAAGAAGTAATGACTGCAGTAGTTTGCTCTGTGGCTACTACTGGGAGATCTGGATTTTAACAGGGGACTCTTAAAGATATATACCTTAGTCTATGGGATAAATTCCAGCATAATTTAGGTAGGATGAAAGAACATGGTT
>NW_027785894.1:0-288 GCF_054177405.1 Leptonychotes weddellii | reverse complement strand
ACCCAGGCGCCCGAATAAATAAAATCTTAAAAAAAAAAAAAAAAGACTGGAATCATCCCAGGCAAATCGGAATACTTCGTCACCGTAGATCTCAATTAAAAACTCACATTTTATTAATATTTGTTGTTACAAACTGTAATTTTCCACTTTTTCCCAATGGTTTATGATATTCTCTGAGTTTACCATAACTGTATTGTTTATAGTCAAAAGAAATTTACCCAAAAGTTCATAGTTCTCACAATAATTTACCCTTAACCTACAAATTTATCCTTAACCAAGATTTTTTTT
>NW_027785893.1:0-288 GCF_054177405.1 Leptonychotes weddellii | reverse complement strand
TCTCTCACTCACACTGTCTCTCTTGAATAAATAAACAAAATCTTTAAAAATAAATAAATATTAGTTCTTTGGGTATTGAGTTTGATAAGTTCTTTTTTTTTTTTTTATTCTTATGTTAATTCCAATACATTACATCATTAGTTCTAGATAAAGTGTTCCATGATTCATTGTTCGTGCACAACACCCAGTGCTCCATGCAGAACGTGCCCTCCTCAATACCCACCACCAGGCCAACCCATCCTCCCACCCCCCTCCCCTCTAGAACCCTCAGTTTGTTTTTCAGAGTCC
>NW_027785892.1:0-288 GCF_054177405.1 Leptonychotes weddellii | reverse complement strand
CCCCCCCTACCCTGCATCCACCTGTCAAGGGGGTAACCAGGGGCAGGGGGCGCCACCATAGCCCTCACCCTGGGGCAGCCGGCGGGGGGGGCCAGCAACGCTGATGGACGAGCAGGCACCTGCCCTCCCCCCTGGTTGGGTTGTTTCTGCCCCTTGACTAGCAGCCTCGAGCGCCTGTGGGCAGGCACGGGGTCTCGCTCCCTGCTGGAGCTCCTCCGGCGGTCCCCATGAGCAGGCCCAGGGGCGGGAAGATGGATGGAGGCCCGCATCCCGTATGTCTGAGTATTT
>NW_027785891.1:0-288 GCF_054177405.1 Leptonychotes weddellii | reverse complement strand
TTGTGTAACTATGAGACTTTAGTAATACAAGCCAATCGATCGAGGTAATACAGCTGAAACATTAGAGTCAGCAATAAGTCCTAGTTTGATCTGGCACAGTTGTAACATAAATTGCACCTCTCCCATGCCCAGTTTTGGGGTGTTAGATTAAATGAGAGCTAGATTGGAAAGTAAAGTGGCCTCATGAAGAGTGTGGGCTTGGACGCCCTGGTGCCTGAGTTCAAATCCCTGCTATTTGACCTCGAAGCCTCCATTATCCCATCTGTTCAATGGGGGCAATAGTACCCA
>NW_027785890.1:0-288 GCF_054177405.1 Leptonychotes weddellii | reverse complement strand
GCTGCTGGTCCAGGGACCACACCTTGAGAAACTCTAATCTATCTCATAAGGTCATTGTGAGAATTTTAGAAGTTAGTACGTAAAGAGCTTGTAATCACACTAACACACATATCAATTTGCCAGCATCATAAGTTAGATCTGGATTCACTATAACACAAAATTCTACTCTAGTGGGTAAAACAGAAGGGAGTTGATATATTTCATTTAATAAGAGGAGCTGAGGTAAATCTTCCAGGGCTAGCACCACTGTTCAAGAATGTCATCAAGTTCCCAGGCTCCCTCTTTCTT
>NW_027785889.1:0-3404 GCF_054177405.1 Leptonychotes weddellii | reverse complement strand
CAGCGAGAGAGGGAACACAAGCTGGGGGAGTGGGAGAGGGAGAAGCAGGCTTCCCGCCGGCAGGGAGCCCAATGCGGGGCTGTTCACAGTGTTTTTTAAAAAAGATTTATTTAGGGGCGCCTGGGTGGCTTCAGTCGTTAAGCGTCTGCCTTCGGCTCAGGTCATGATTCCAGGTCCTGGGATCGAGCCCCGCATCGGGCTCCTTGCTCCGCGGGAAGCCTGCTTCTCCCTCTCCCACTCCCCCTGCTTGTGTTCCCTCTCTCACTGTGTCTCTCTCTGTCAAATAAATAAATAAAATCTTAAAAAAAAAAAAAGATTTATTTGAGAGAGAGAGGGAGAGAGAGAGAGTATGAGTGGGAGGAGGGGCAGAGGAAGATAAGAAGACTCCTCGCTGAGCAGGGACCTGATGTGGGACTTGATCCCAGGACTCCAAGATCATGACCTGAGACAAAATCAAGATCCAGATGCTCAATCAACTGAGCCACCCAGACACCCCTGTTTACAGTGTCTTTTTATTGAACT
This sequence comes from Leptonychotes weddellii, assembly GCF_054177405.1. Classification (NCBI taxonomy): domain Eukaryota; kingdom Metazoa; phylum Chordata; class Mammalia; order Carnivora; family Phocidae; genus Leptonychotes; species Leptonychotes weddellii. The sequence continues at coordinate 2,882 of NW_027785889.1, read as the reverse complement.
AAAGATTTTTTTTTTTTTAATTTTAAGGAGAGCATTAAAATTTTCCTTTGTCATTTTGTTTTTACTCCTAAGAGGTCCTTCCCTACTCTAAGTCATATGTTCTATATATTTTTTATCTAAAATACTATAAAATTTGATTTTTCTATCTGTAAATTATTTTTATTTATAGTGTAAGGTAGAACCTTTTTTTTTTTCCTAATAAATATCCAATAGTCCAAGTGCCAATTACTAGATAGTTCATCCTTTCCTTGCTGATTTAAAGTAACATGTTTTAGTGTATGTATGAGTCTGTTTCTGGGTTCTCTATTCTGTCCCATTTGTGCCTTTCCCTCCACACGGTCTGCTTAACTTGTTTTTCTTTTTCAAAATTACTTGACTACCAAATTTTAGGATCAGCCTGTCAAGTACCACATTAAAACCTGTTTGAAAATTAATTGAGATTGGGTAAAATTTATGTAGATTTGGGTCTATTTTACAGTAACAAATTTTTAAAATGTTTGAGTCTTTCTACCTATGAATATAGTATATATCTTCATTTATTTCTTCAATGATACTGATTTTTTTATATCTGTTATAATATTCTCAACAAAATTGTTGAACACCCTCTGTTCCTCATTACCTTTACAATTTTTGTGTTTGCTTATGAATGGTGTTTTTTTAAATTTATACTTTCTACTTGATTTAGCTGGTCTTTAGAAATATCATTAGTAGGGGCGACTGGGTGGTTCAGTTGGTTAAGCATCTGACTCTTGGTTGTGGCTCAGGTCTTGATCTCTGGGGTGGGAGGTCAGGCTCTGCACTCCACAGGCAGTCTGTTTTCACTCTCCCTTCCCTGCTGCTCCCCCCTGCTCCCACACTCTCTCTCTCTCTAAAACAAACAAATAAATCTTTTTTTTAAAAAAGAAATACCATTAGTTTTTGTATGTTGATCTTGTATCCAGCAACCTTAATGAACTATAAGTTTGTTAGAATGCTTAAGTACTGTTAAGTTTTTTAATACTAGAAGTTTATCAGAATGTTTCCTTGACTTTTCTATATAGTTGATCATATCATCTACAGAGACAGTTTTGCCTTTTCCTTTTCAATGTTTATTACACCTGAAGTATTGAATAGTAAGCATTCTTGCTTATTCCCAACTTAGGAATGCTTCAATAGTTTTGCCATTCAGTGTGATGAAGGTTGTAAGAGTTTTGAAGATTTTGAGAGTTATTTTTTTCTTTTTTAAAGATTTTATTTATTTATTTGACAGAGAGAGAGATAATGAGAGAGGGAACACGAGCAGGGGGAGTGGGAGAGGGAGAAGCATGCCTCCCGCGGAGCAGGGTGCCTGATGCGGGGCTCGGTCCCAGGTCCCTGGGATCATGACCTGAGTCGAAGGCAGACGCTTAACGACTGAGCCACCCAGGCGCCCCTTGAGAGTTATTTTTTATCAGATTATGTAAGTTCCCTTCTATTCCTCATTTTCTAAGAGTTTTTAAAAAAAAATCATTAATATGGACTCTTGCTGAATGCACTTTTGGTCTCTCTAATATTTTTATTTTTTTATTTTTTTTTAAAGATTTTATTTATTTATTTGACAGAGAGAGACAGAGCAAGATAGGGAACACAAGCAGGGGGAGTGGGAGAGGGAGAAGCAGCCTTCCCACCGAGCAGGGAGCCTGATGCGGGGCTCGATCCCAGGACTCTGGGATCATGACCTGAGCCGAAGGCAGACGCTTAACGACTGAGCCACCCAGGCGCCCCTGGTCTCTCTAATATTGAAAGATATAAATTCTTTTATCTTTTCAAGACCTGAAGTCACTTATGCCCATAGTTTCAGTTCTGTCTATGGCTTTAATCTTCTGATGCAACACGGGTTGTATCTTGAATTCTATTTTCATGCTTTATCTATTCAATTTTATATGTACACAGTATAGGAAATTGCCTGAAAGCGAAAGTTTATAGAACTATTTTAACTAGAAGTCTGATTGATAGGTGTAGTAGGTGGCTCCTAAAAAAATATGTCCAGATTCTAACCTCTGGGACCCATAAATGTGACCTTGTTTGAAATGTGTCTTTACAGATGTTATTAAGTTAAGGATCTCAAGATGAGATCATTCTAGATTATCTAGGTGAGCTCCAAATCTAATGACAAGTGTCATTCTAAGAGACATACAGAGGAGGAAGGTGGATTCTCTACATGGCCTTCTTCTGCTTCTCTCTGTATCATGCAGCCACAAGCCAAGGACTGCCTCGAGCCATCAGAAACAAAAGAAGCAGAAAATTTTTTCCACTAGAGTCTTTAGAGGGGGTGCAGCTCTATGGACAATTCAGTTTTGGACTTCTGGCTTTCAGAACTGTGAGACAATAAATTTCTCTTGGGACAATTTGTTATGACATTCCTAGAAAACTAATAGAATAGGGATTCTTTATTTATTCTTATTATTAATTCTTTCTCTTTTTTGTATGTTGCAAACCTCTTCCATGAACCTCTTGTTTTTTATTTTATTTTATTTTATTTTTTTAAAGATTTTATTTATTTGAGAGAGAGAGGGCATAAGAGGGAGGAGGGTCAGAGGGAGAAGCAGACTCCCCGCCGAGCAGGGAGCCCGATGCGGGACTCGATCCCGGGACTCCAGGATCATGACCTGAGCCGAAGGCAGTCGCTTAACCAACTGAGCCACCCAGGCGCCCAAGATTTTCTTTTTTCTTGTGCCAGTTAGCTAAGTTGTAAATGCAAAGGAAAAGTGTTTTTTGGTTTTTTTTTTTTTAAGATTTATGTATTTATTTTATTTTATTTTATTAAAGATTTTATTTATTTATTTGACAGAGACAGACACAGTGAGAGAGGGAACACAAGCAGGGAGAGTGGGAGAGGGAGAAGCAGACTCCTCGCTGACCAG
>NW_027785888.1:0-288 GCF_054177405.1 Leptonychotes weddellii | reverse complement strand
ATTTATTTAAGTAATCTCTACACCCAATGTGGGATTCAAACTCACAATCCCGAGATCAGGAGTCACATGCTCTACCCGCTGAGCCAGCCAGGTGCCCCATAATTGCTGACATTTTAAAGCAGGGCTTTATTCCTTTCAGTTTCTTTTCACCTCTTCTTTTTTTCACTTGTCTCTTAATTATTTAGTAGTACTTTAATTATTTATTTATTTATTTATTTTACATTATTTATTTTTTTATTATGTTATGTTAATCACCATACCTTACATCATTAATTTTTGATGTAGTGT
>NW_027785887.1:0-288 GCF_054177405.1 Leptonychotes weddellii | reverse complement strand
TTTTTTTTTTTTTAAGATTTTATTTATTTGCGAGAGAGAGAATGAGAGACAGAGAGCATGAGAGGGAGGAGGGTCAGAGGGAGAAGCAGGCTCCCCGCCGAGCAGGGAGCCCGATGCGGGACTCGATCCCGGGACTCCAGGATCATGACCTGAGCCAAAGGCAGTCGCTTAACCAACTGAGCCACCCAGGCGCCCCGACCCTGTGCATTTTTAAAAATAACTGTTAATTTTTACAAGATATTCCACTTCTATTCTATCCTTTTTATCATTACCTCTTGAAATAAGGAT
>NW_027785886.1:0-288 GCF_054177405.1 Leptonychotes weddellii | reverse complement strand
TTTTTTTAAGATTTTATTTATTTATTTCACAGAGAGAGAGATAGCAAGAGCAGAAACACAAGCAGGGGGAGTGCGAGAGGGAGAAGCAGACTTCCTGCCGAGCAGGGAGCCCGATGCGGGACTCCATTCCAGGACCCCAGGATCATGACCTGAGCCGAAGGCAGACGCTTAACGATTGAGCCACCCAGGCGCCCAAGGAGCCTTTTATTTGTTATTTATTTTTTTATTGCATAGAGATCCTTTATCTTAATTCCTTCTAGCTTGTAGTGAAGGTTTTTTTTTTTTTTT
>NW_027785885.1:0-288 GCF_054177405.1 Leptonychotes weddellii | reverse complement strand
TGTTGGGCTCCACACTCAGCGAGGAGTCTGCTGGAGATTCTCTCTCTCCCGCTCCCTCTGATCCTTCCCCTGCTCTTTCTCACCCTCTCTCAAATAAATAAATCAATCTTTAAAAAAGAGGGTCCACAATGTCCACAATAGCCAAACTGGAAAGAGCCAAGATGTCCATCAACAGATAAATGGATAAAGAAGATGTGGTATATATATATACACACACACACACACACACACACACACACACAATGGAATATTATGCAGTCATCAAAAGGAATGAAATCTTGCCATTTG
>NW_027785884.1:0-288 GCF_054177405.1 Leptonychotes weddellii | reverse complement strand
GCTCTGGGCCACCAACTGTGAGACCTCTTCTCCCTGCTTCCCACTCCGAGTGGGGCCCACTGTTTCTAGGAGCGAATCCTCCTTCGTGCTGTTGATGTGTCATCACTACCAGGATTCAGCACACGGGATCCCTGCAATCCTACCTGACAGTCAGGTCATCGGGGACTCTGGGCCTGACCCTTCCATGGACGTGGAACTGTGTACTATCCTTTGTAAGCATCCAGAAGTGTGGACATGGGGCAGGGGGCGGGGGAGGGTATATGCTTCCCTATTGGATCATTTGTTTGC
>NW_027785883.1:0-288 GCF_054177405.1 Leptonychotes weddellii | reverse complement strand
GGACATTCTCCAGCTTTCTGTCCAGCTCTGATCCTGAGCACTTGATTAAGGCCTATGGGAAAGACTTGCTCTGTGACTGAGGGTCCTCCGAATTCTAATCTGTCAGCCTCATGTGGCTATTAAAAGATTGTTAAAATTCATGCTCACTTCTTATCCCCACCTATGGCAGAATCCTTTTTCTCTTATATCTACACCAAGATATGGGCCTTTTCTCGCCTCTGAAAACCTTGCCATTTTCTGTAGTTTAGTTCCTGATGGGATTTTTTTATATCCTAAGCTGAGTGGTTT
>NW_027785882.1:0-288 GCF_054177405.1 Leptonychotes weddellii | reverse complement strand
CGGCAGCGCACCTGCCGCGGCCCGTGTCTGGCACGTCATAGAGGTAGGTGCTACGAACCGTGGGTCACCCTAGAATTTGCTGGGTGGTTGTAAGAAGGGATGGGAGCTGCAGGTACAGCGTCTGGCCACTAGGTTGGCTCCCCGAGAAGCAGAGAAGGGCTTATCTGGAGGTGATCCCAGCAAGCGCTGCAAGGGGGGTGGGAGGGCGAGACAGGAAGGGAAGGCAGCCAGCAGGGGGTGAGGGAGCAGCGACATTTATCCTCTACCCTTCCAACGCCCAGCTTCTCT
>NW_027785881.1:0-288 GCF_054177405.1 Leptonychotes weddellii | reverse complement strand
GTAAGAGAATAATAATAACGTAAAATGACAAAGCAAATGTTAAGAACTTTCATATAGTATCATTAAACAAAATAAGATGTAAAGGGGATACATGTCTGGCTCAGGCAGTACAGCATGTAACTCTTGATCTCAGGGTTGTAAGAGCCCCACATGGAGTGTGGAGATTACTTAAAAATAAAATCTTAAAAAAAAGTTGTACGTACCCCTTCGACTTTTTGAGGAACCTCCATCTGTTTTCCAGAGTGGTTGCACCAGCTTGCATTCCCACCAACAGTGTAGGAGGGTTCC
>NW_027785880.1:0-288 GCF_054177405.1 Leptonychotes weddellii | reverse complement strand
CAGGACCCTGAGATCATGACCTGAGCCGAAGGCAGACGCTTAACCGACTGAGCCACCCAGGCGCCCCTAAACATTACCTTTATGTTACCCTTTTATTTCCTATGGGAGTTTAATTATCTCTCTTAACAAAATATAAGTGCACTTATCTCTAGACTCCTTGAAAATAAGCATAAAGATTTATGCAACATGAATTTATTAATTTAGCTTCAAACATGACTAAGCTCCAGACTGTCAGTAATTTACTAAATATCATGGAGTATGCCTCTTTTCCTATAAGGTACATTAGTT
>NW_027785879.1:0-288 GCF_054177405.1 Leptonychotes weddellii | reverse complement strand
GTTGTCCCACCTGCGTCTCCAGCTTCTGGTGGTTGCTGGCTTGCCTTGCCTCGTAGATGCCTTACTCTGGCTTCTGACTCTGTCATTCCAGGGTCTTCTGCCCTGCATTTTTTCTGTCTTCTCCCCTTTTCCTCTTCTTACTAAGCAAACCTGTCATTAGATTAGGGCCCACCCTATTCCAGTGGGACCTTAACTTGGTCAGGTCTGCTAGGAACCTAATGCAAATGAGGACATGTTCATAGGTACTAGGGGTTAGGATGTGAACATTATCGTTTGGGGAACACAATT
>NW_027785878.1:0-3404 GCF_054177405.1 Leptonychotes weddellii | reverse complement strand
CTCTAAAACTAATGATGTAATGTATGGGGATTAACATAAGAATAAAAAAAAAAGTATATTAACAAAACTGACAAACTTTTCACTAGACTAAGAAAAAGAGAGAGGATTCAACTGTATAAAATCTTAAGTGAAAAAGGAGACTTTATACCTGGAATAAATGTATGTGTCTATAATTTACCAAGAAAAAGGGGCTATGGATATTACATTTTCAAGCTGACAGTTCCAGGGAAGTGTAACTAACTATACATCTTATTTACCTAAGGTGTACATCTCTGTGTCTGTCCAATGAGGAAATTTCTCTAACCATATTGAAAATGTTTACTCACTAGTTTATTGACAGTAAAAAAAAATTTATTAAATTCCCACCAATAATGTATAAGGGTTCCAATTTCTCCATATCCTCACCAACCCTCATTATCTTTTTTAAATATATATTACAGCCATCCTAACAGGGGTAAAGTGATATCTTACTGTGATTTCAACTTGCATTTCCCTGATGATTAGTGATATTGAGCACCTTTTCATAATCCTGTTGGCCATTTCTATGTCTTCTTTGGAGAAATATCTATTCAAGTCTTTCGCTCATTTTGTAAGCAGATGATGATGATTTGCTACTGAGTTGCAGGAGTCCCTTATATACTTTTGACACTGACCCTTTATTATAGTTTTTCAACTATCTTCTTCTATTCCATAGGTTGTTTTTTCATTCTGTTGATTATTTCCTCTGCTATGCAAAAGCTTTTTAGTTCGATATAGGTGCTGTAGTCATTATCAAAAATAGTATGAAAAGTTCCCCAAAAACTTAAAAAAAGAACTACCATATGATCCAGGAATTCCAGTTCTGGGTATTTATCCAAATAACTAAAAGCAGAATCTGGAAGAGGTATCTATACTCCTTTGTTCATTGCCACATTATTTGCAATAGCCAAGATATGGAAATGACCTAAATGTCTATCAGTGGGTGAATGTATAAAGAAATGTACATGCATACAAGAGAATATTATTCAGCCTTAGAGAAGAAGGAAATCTTGCCATATTCACCAACATGGACTAACCTGAAGGACACCAGGCTAAGTGAAATAAGCCAGTCACAAAAGGGCAAATACTCATGATTCCACTTACATGAGGGATTTAAAGTAGTCAAAATCACATAAATATAAAGTAGAATGGTGGTTGCCAGGGGGTGGGGAAGGGGAAATGGGGACCTGTTCAATGAATACAAATTTTATCAATTACACCTCGATACAGCTATTTTTAAAAAAAGATATTATTTATTTATTTAGAGAGTGAGTGCATGAGCAGGGGAAGGGGCACAGGGAGAGGGAGAGAAAGAATCTCAAGCTGACTCTGCACTCAAACTCACAACCCTGACATCATGACCTGAGCCAAAACCAAGAGTCAGATGCTTAACCAACTGAGCCACCCAGGGGCCCCTCAATACAGCTATTTTTAAAAACATTCATAAAAAAGAGAGAGAGAGATGCAAGACCACAAGTACTACGTACATTTTACATTTTCTTTGAAATAACTTTTTTTTACTATAAATCTCTAAGCAACTACTTAAGATCCTTCTTCCTCCTCCCCATGACCTTATGAGTTCCCCATTAAGTGACACAGCCTGTCATCACTTCTCCCCTTGCAGCTGCTTACAGCCCAACTGACTGCCTCCAGTCTCATCTCACTTCCATTCCTTCTCACTCTAATTTTAACAGCATATTTATAATGTGAAACAGATCATGCATACAAAATGCTATGATAATAAATGTACAGTTTAGGAGATAAGAATAAACCAAAAAAATCGACAAAATGAATGCCCATATACTCACACCGCCTTGATTAATAAAGGGACATTACTTTGAATTCTTTCATAGTTTCTCACCAATCACAACCCCTCATCTCAATCAAAGATAGTCAATATCCTGAATTTTATATTAAACATGCCCTTGCTTGCATTTACAGTTTTATAACATAACATAGTTATGAACTAAACACTAAACCAAAAAAAATTTAAGCAATATTTTGTTTCCTGTTTTAAAATTTAAATTACTATAATCATACTAATTTATTCTACTGTGAACTTTTTCATTCTGCTATGTTACTAAGATTTATCTACACAGATACCTGTACTTTTACTCCATTTTCTTTTTCACTGTTGATCAATATCCATTGTGTAAGTATATCACAAATTATTCTATTTTTGATAGATATTTGCATTGTTTAGTCTTTTTGTCATTACAAGAGCAATCTTAAGATTACTTTTTTGCATATCTCTTGAACATATAAAAGAGTTTATAGGGAATATATCTAGGGATGGAGCCACTGAGTCATAGGGTATACATATTTTCAAATTTATAGTTAATACCAAAATATTTTCCAAAGTAATCAAACCTAAACAATTTTCTTTTGTCTCACATCTTTGCTTAGTATTATTATTTTAATTTTAGTCATTCAAGTTAGTGTACAGTTTTACCTTAACATTTTCATACACTGAATGAGCATTTCTATTACCTCTTTCATGACAATAGAAATCATGTCATTTGCATATCTTTTGGGGGGGTTCCTTTTCTTATTGGTTTCTAATGTTGTTTATATACTCTGAATCCTACAGGGTTTTGTTTTAGTAATCAGTGTTAGGAATATCATTTCCCTGCTACAGCTTATCTTTTGATTCTCTTTATCTTTGTTTGTTTTAGAAAATATACTTTTTTTATGTCCAGTTAGCCACTGTATAGTACATACCTAGTTTCTGATGTAATGCTCAGTGATTCATTAGTTAAGTATAACACCCAGTGCTCATCAGAGCACATGCCCTCATCAATACCCATCACCCTGCTACCCCCTCTCCCCATCCTCCTCCACTCTGAAAACCCCAGATTGTTTCTCGGGGTCCACAGACTCTCATGGTTCATCTCCCTCTCTGATTTCTCCCCTTTCAGATTTCCCTCCCTTCCCCTATGGTCCTCCGTGCTATTGCTTATGTTCCACATAAGAGTGAAACCATATGATAATTGTCAATGATTCTCTTTATCTTTTAATAAAGAGTAGTTCTCAAATTTTATGTAGACTTTATCAATATTTTCCTCTGTGGTTTCTGCTTTTTAAATCTGAACAAATCCTCCCCTACCAAAGGTCATAAAGATTTCTCTCATATTTCTTAAAAAAAAATTGAAGCTTCTGCACAGCAAAGGAAACAGTCTACAAAACAAAGAGGCAACCCACAGAATGGGAAAACATATTTGCAAATGACACTACAAAGCGCTGATTTCCAAGATCTATAAAGAACTTCTCAAACTCAACACCCAATAAATAATCAAGTCAAAAAATGGGCAGAAGACATGAACAGACACTTCTCCAAAGAAGACATACAAATGGCTAACAGACACATGAAAAAATGTTCATCATCA
>NW_027785877.1:0-288 GCF_054177405.1 Leptonychotes weddellii | reverse complement strand
TAAATTTCCTTCCTGGCCAGCTGGATGGGGACCTTAAACTGATTACATTTGGCTTAAGGAAATAAGTGATGTGACAATTCTACCTTCTGAAAGTGTGGAGTTCATTCAACTTATTTCAGGGGTGTTAAATGAAAATTTAATCCTGCCTCATTTCTCATTAATTGTCCCACTCCCAAATCAGCGCACCCCCCCCCCCCCCCGCCAAGGGGCTAGGAATATAGTAACTAAAATAACCAGTTCTTTTTCTTGCGGGGGGGAGGGCAGAGAGAAAGGGAGGGAGAGAATCTT
>NW_027785876.1:0-288 GCF_054177405.1 Leptonychotes weddellii | reverse complement strand
GAATCTGCTTCTCCCTCTAGCCCTCCCCCCGTCATGTACTCTCTCTCTCATTCTCGCTCTCTCAAATAAATAAATCTTTAAAAATAAAGAAAAAAAAAAAGAGCCAGCCGCTTAAACGACCAAGCCACACAGATGCCCCGCCCATTTATAAATTTCTAATATTGAACCTTTGCTTTCCTGGGACAATGGAATTGAGTCACGGTGTACTATCTTATTGTATATACTGTTGGAATTGGTTTGAGAATATCGTGATTAACATTTTTGTCTCTCTGTTCATGAGTATGATTG
>NW_027785875.1:0-288 GCF_054177405.1 Leptonychotes weddellii | reverse complement strand
TTCTGCATGGAGCACTGGGTGTTATGCACAATGAATCGTGGAACACTACATCTAAAACTAATGATGTAATGTATGGGGATTAACATAACAAAAAAAAATCTTCAAAAAATAAATAAATAAATAAATGCATGGTGTCAGCCACAAACCCGTTACCTTGAAAAGTAATGTCTTGTGATAAAAATCAAATGTTTTGGCGTCTTTTAAAGTCTACTAAACCACTAGGATCTGCAGCAGTTCTTTATCAAATGCCTTTTTCAAAGATTTAACTGACACCATTATCATACAAAG
>NW_027785873.1:0-288 GCF_054177405.1 Leptonychotes weddellii | reverse complement strand
CAATGCTGTACCTAGTAGAAAGAACTCTTGGTCCATTTCCATGATTTGACTCTATTTGCAAGGGAATTGCTAGGATTCCTGGTATGAAAGGAAGAGCAGTGATTATGTTCTCTTTAGAGGCTCTATACTCAGAAACTTCTTCCTCATGCTCTGACCTTCCCTGAAATCTTTAATAAGATTGCAGAAATAAGAATCAAAGACTTCCTATAGAAATTTCAGTAATGCATAGTCTGATACAATGGTTCTCAACCCTATTGGACCCAATGCTTCCATTTTGTTTGTTTTTTG
>NW_027785872.1:0-288 GCF_054177405.1 Leptonychotes weddellii | reverse complement strand
TGAACACTTAGAGGCCATGGTAGGGTTATCAGTTGTGCTAATGTCAATACGGTTGTGTCTCCGGGAATAGGGAGGCCCGAGGAGGAGGGGAGAGAGATGGGGGGAAGGGCCCATCTGTGGAGCAGCCAGAACACACACAGCATTGATCCGTTACGTTCACCGTCTTATATGGTTTAAGAACAATTAAAATAGTAACATCAAAGATCACAGATCACCATAACAATTATAATAATGACCCAGGCACCCCTAATCAGGCTTTTTAATTTAAGTCATTCTGGTAAATGTATA
>NW_027785871.1:0-288 GCF_054177405.1 Leptonychotes weddellii | reverse complement strand
GACGCAATCCTGCCCCTATTTGACACACAAGGGAAATGAGGTTAGAGAGGTTATCAACCCACAGGCTGGTATGGATGAACCAGACACAACTGCGTATCAGTGTGGGTGTGGTTCAAGGGTATCTGAAAGCTCAGAACCTACTAGGCAAAGAGTGTGAGTATTAATGTCAGTGCTTAGAAGGGGTCCCACTCTCTTTACTGCAGGAAACCCCAGCCTGAGCACCTTTCTGTGAGGTCACCTCACATTTAGGATAAGAGGGACCCATTACAGCTGACTGCAGCCCTCCTG
>NW_027785870.1:0-288 GCF_054177405.1 Leptonychotes weddellii | reverse complement strand
TGAAGGAATCAAAGGGTCTAGTCATGAAAAAAAAAAAAAAAGAGCTCCTTACCTTTCATGTCTTCAAACATGGAGTTTTGTTCTCCCCACTTAAAGACAGAGCAACTGTCTTGGTGGAACAAAGTCTCCCCGTTCCTTCTTTCTACTACCTATTCTGCGGAAAGCAGGAGGGATGTGCCCTAGCGTGGGATACCAGAGATGACTAGAGCCACTGAGGGGGCGAGCTCCTGTAGCTCCCCATCCATAAACCCCACCATCGATTTACACTTAGTGCCAACCTAGCACCAC
>NW_027785869.1:0-288 GCF_054177405.1 Leptonychotes weddellii | reverse complement strand
GCAGGGAGCCTGCTTCTGCCTCTGACCCTCCCCCCTCTCATGTGCTCTCTCTCTCATTCTCTCTGTCTCAAATAAATAAATAAAATCTTAAAAAAAAAAAAAAAGATGGCTCAAGTAATGTTGCAAGTATTAAATGTTTCATTTGTTACAATAAGATGGAATTTATTTTTCTAAAGATGTTCGGAGAGCTTAATGTGACTTTCTTAAGAACAGGAAATAGCTGCCCTCAAATTTTAATTTTCATCGCTTCCCCCATCCTTCCCTGGAGAGGAAAAAAATGTTTTATGG
>NW_027785868.1:0-288 GCF_054177405.1 Leptonychotes weddellii | reverse complement strand
GTATGGACTTTATTAAAATGGTCCTAGCTGTTAACACAACATACTATATATTCAAATATTTTTCTTATAATAATAGACATAACATGTATGTTTCATTTAATCCAAAAATTAAAAATTGGTTGTCTTTAATACCAGGTAATAATAATGACCTAAATATACATAATATTTTTTCATATTTTTCCAAAGACATTTTTGTTGATATGGTTGCTTAATATGTGTTGTCATTTTAATACAACTTACAAATTGTGATAAATGACTTCAAAGTAAGGGAAATTTCCAGACTCTCTT
>NW_027785867.1:0-3404 GCF_054177405.1 Leptonychotes weddellii | reverse complement strand
AAAAAATGGAGGCTATAACAGCTAGGATAAATGAGGCAGAAGAGAAAATTAGTGATATAGAAGACCAAATGATGGAAAATAGAGAAGCTGAGAAAAAGAGAGATAGACAACTACTGGATCATGAGGGCAGAATTTGAGAGATAAGTGATACCATAAGACGAAACAATATTAGATTGTTCTGGGATCCCAGAAGAAGAAGAAAGAGAGAGGGGTAGAAGGTATATTGGAGCAAATTATAGCAGAGAAATTCCCTAATTTGGGGAAGGAAACAGACATCAAAATCCAGGAGGCACAGAGAACCACCTAAAAATCGATAAAAATAGGTCAACACCCTGACATCTAATAGTAAAACTTATGAGTCTCAGAGACAAAGAGAAAATCCTGAAAGCAGCTCTAGACAAGAGATCTGTAACCTACAATGGTAGAAACATTGGATTGGCAACAGACCTATCCACAGAGACCTGGCAGGCCAGAAAGGACTGGCAGGATATCTTCAGAGCACTAAATGAGAAAAATATGCAGCCAAGAATACTATATCCAGCTAGGCTGTCATTGAAAATTGAAGGAGAGATAAAAAGTTTCCAGGAAAAACAAAAACTAAAGAAATTTGCAAACACAAAGCCAGCCCTACAAGAAATATTGAAAGGGGTCCTCTAAGCAAAGAGAGAGCCTAAAAGCAACATAGACCAGAATGGAACACAGACAATATACAGTAACAGTCACCTTACAGGCAATACAATGGCACTAAATTCATATCTTTCAATAGTTACCCTGAATGTAAATGCGCTAAATACCCCAATCAAAAGACACAGGCTATCAGATTGAATAAAAAAACAAGACCTATAGATATGCTGTGTGCAAGAGACACATTTTAGACCCAAAAACACTTCCAGATTGAAAGTGAGGGGTGGAAAACAATTTACTATGCTAATGAATACCAAAAGAAAGCTGGGGTGGCAATCCTTATATCAGACAAATTAGATTTTAAACCAATGACTATAATAAGAGTTGAGGAAGGATACTATATCCTACTTAAAGGGTCTATCCAACAAGAAGATCTAACAATTTTAAATATCTATGCCCCTAACATGGGAGCAGACAATTATATAAGCCAATTAAAAGAAAAGCAAAGAAACACATCGACAACAATACAATAATAGTGGGGGACTTTAACACCCCCCTCACTGAAATGGACAGATCATCTAAGCAAAAGATCAACAAGGAAATAAAGACGTTAAATGACACACTGGATCAAATGGACTTGACAGATGTATTCAGAACATTCCATCCCAAAGCAACAGAATACACATTCTTCTCGAGTACCCATGGAACATTCTCCAGAATAGATCACATCCTAGGTCACAAATCAGGTTGCAAATGGTACCAAAGATTGGAATCATTCCCTGCCTATTTTCAGAACACAATGCTTTGAAACTAGAACTCAGTCACAAGGGGAAAGTCAGAAAGAACTCAAATACATGGAGGCTAAAGAGCATCCTACTAAAGAATGAATGGGCCAACCAAGAAATGAAAGAAGAACTAAAAAAATTCATGGAAACAAATGAAAATGAAAACACAACTGTTCAAAACTTTTGGGATGCAGCAAAGGTAGTCCTAAGAGGAAAATATATAACAATACAAGCCTTTCTCTAGAACAAAGAAGGCAAGAAAGGTCTCAAATACACAAACTAACCCTACATCTAAAGGAGCTGGAGAAAGAACAGCAAATAAAGCCTATACCTAGCAGGAGAAGAGATATAATAAAGATTATAGCAGAAATCAATGGAATAGAAACCAAAAGAACAGTAGAACAGATCGATGAAACTAGGGGCTGGTTCTCTGAAAGAATTAACAAGATTGATAAGCCCCTGGCCAGACTTATCAAAAAGAAAGGGGAAATGACCCAAATCAACAAAATCATGAATGAAAGAGGAGAGATCACAACCAACACCAAAGAAATACAAACAATTATAAGAACATATTATGAGCAACTCTATGCCAGCAAATTAGATAATCTGGAAGAAATGGATGCATTCCTAGAGATGTATCAACTACCAAAACTGAACCAGGAAGAAATAGAAAACTTGAAGAGACCCATAACCACTAAGGAAATTGTAGCAGTTATCAAATATCTCCCAAAAAAACAAGAGCTCAGGGCCAGATGGCTTCTCAGGGGAATTCTACAAACATTTCAAGAAGAATCAATACCTATTCTTCTGAACCTGTTCCAAAAAATAGAAATGGAAGGAAAACTTCCAAACTCATTTTATGAGGCCACCATTACCTTGATCCCCAAACCAGACTAAGGCTCCATCAAAAAGGAGAATTACAGACCAATATCTTTGATTAACATGGATGCAAAAATTCTCACCAAAATAGTAGCCAATAGGATCCAAGAGTACATTAAAAGTATTATTCACCACGACCAAGTGGAATTTATCCCTGGGCTGTAAGGTTGGTTCAACATCCACAAATGAATCAATGTGATACAATATATTAATAAAAGAAAGAACAAGAACCATATGATCCTCTCAATAGATGCAGAAAAAGCATTTGACAAGTACAGCATCCTTTCTTGATCAAAACTCTTCAGAGTATAGGGATAGAGGGTACATACCTCAGTATCATAAAAGTCATCTATTAAAAACCCACAGCGAATATCATTCTCAATGGGAAAAAACTGAGGGCTTTCCCCCTAAGGTCAGGAACATGGCAGGGATGTCCACTATCACCACTGCTATTCAACATAGTATTAGAAGTCCTATCCACAGCAATCAGACAACAAAAAGAAATAAAAGGCATCCAAATTGGCAAAGGGGAAGTCAAACTCTCACTCTTTGCAGATGATATAATACTTTTGTGGAAAACCCAAAGAACTCCACCCCAGGGGCGCCTGGGTGGCTCAGATGGGTGAGCGTCTGCTTTCAGCTCAGGTCATGGTCCCAGGGTCCTGGGATCAAGCTCCGCATCGGGCTCCCTGCTCAGCGGGAAGCCTGCTTCTCCCTCTCCCACTCCCCCTGCTTGTGTTCCCTCTCTTGCTATGTCTCTCTCTGTCAAATAAATAAATAAAATCTTAAGAAAAAAATTCCACCCCATTACTTCTAGAACTCATACAGGAATTCAGTAAAGTGGCAGGATATAAACTCAATGCACAGAAATCAGTGGCATTCCTATACACCCACAACAATACAGAAGAGAGACAAATTAAGGAGTTGATCCCATTTACAATTGCACCCAAAATCATAAGATACCTAGGAATAAATCTAACCAAAGAGGTAAAGAATCTGTACTCAGAAAACTATAAAATACTCATGAAAGAAATTGAGGAAGACACAAAGAAATGGAAAAACGTTCCATGCTCATGGATTGGAAGAACAAATATTGTGAAGATGTCAATGCTACCT
>NW_027785866.1:0-288 GCF_054177405.1 Leptonychotes weddellii | reverse complement strand
TCAAGTGGTGGCTGAGAAGATGGACTTTGGGGTCAGAATGGCTTGCATTCTAATCCACACCACGAGGTTGTGCCACATAAATTAGCCATAGAATCTCAGTAGCTTAGCAGAATACAGTTTATTCCTCACTCTGGCAAAGTCTAAGTGGGCAGTATGGCCCTCTTCCGTATTGTAGCCTTTGGAATATGTGATCCCGAAGGCTCCTTCAGCAGAGAAAAAGTAAGAAGGTTCGTACCAAATGTTTTTAAGGACCGGGGCTGTGAGTGGTTACATCACGTCCCTTCTCAT
>NW_027785865.1:0-288 GCF_054177405.1 Leptonychotes weddellii | reverse complement strand
TTTAAGATATGTAACATAATGATTTAATATATGTATATATTGCAAAATGATTACCATAGTAAGTTTAGTTAACATCCATTACCTCACACAGACATTCACACCTCATATATTAAAACAGGTTTTAAATAATGTCCAGGATTTTTCTTAGTTTGGGTTTTCATTTTAAATTCTTCTGAACTATTTCCTTTCTCTTCCCCCACGTATCTCCAAGCCCACTCCAAAGAAATAACTGTTAACAGTATTTTATATAGCCTTCTGGAATTTCTTATGTATATATAAACTCCCGCA
>NW_027785864.1:0-288 GCF_054177405.1 Leptonychotes weddellii | reverse complement strand
ATCGGGCTCCCTGCTAGGCGGGAACCCTGATTCTCCTTCTCCCCACTCCCCCTGCTTGTGTTCCCTCTCTTGCTGTCTCTCTGTCAAATAAATAAATAAAATCTTTTAAAAAAAATCAGCTAGAGCAATCTACACCTCTAATGCAATCCCTATCAAAATACCATCAACTATGTTAAGAAAAAAAAAGAAGAAGAAGAAGGTAGCGGGAGGGGAGGAATGAAGCGGGGGAAATCGGAGGGGTGGACGAACCATGAGAGACGATGGACTCTGAAAAACAAACTGAGGGTT
>NW_027785863.1:0-288 GCF_054177405.1 Leptonychotes weddellii | reverse complement strand
GGGCACCCTCATCCAGCACCTGAAGGAGCACGTTCTTCACGGCAACATGGGCAGCGGAGACGTCCTGCTGTATTACACCACGGTAGGCGGGCTCCGAGGGCGCCAGGAGCCAGGAACCGGGCTGTGTATCGGGGCGGGTGCCCTCCGGTCCGCTGCGCCCCTCCCGTCACTGGCTTTGGTCCCTTCAGGGCCAGTGTGATTGGTCATGGGTTTTGTGATGGGGGCATTCTCTTGCGTGAGCCGGGTGGGCCCAACGGGAGCACACGGGTCCTGGTACGAAGGCGGCGG
>NW_027785862.1:0-288 GCF_054177405.1 Leptonychotes weddellii | reverse complement strand
GAAGCGCATCACAGAAAGGGGCTTCAGGGTTTGGGGGGCACATGTGGCTGAGAACCACGAGGCAGCATAACCCCCTCTGTCCCTCCATGGGGGGGAGACCTCCCTGGGTGACTCAGGCCCGCCCTGGACCCCCGTGTTTGGGGGATGGTAGTTGTCCCTGTTACAGTCACTGCCTCGGGGCCACGGCTCGGCAGGGGCTGCAGGGCACTGAAGCACGGTGTCCACGTGAGACATGTCCCCGCTGACCACAGCCCCTGCAGCCCGCTCCCGCGGGTCAGAAGCAAAGGG
>NW_027785861.1:0-288 GCF_054177405.1 Leptonychotes weddellii | reverse complement strand
TATAAAAAACTTCAAACATAATCCAAGTAGACAGGCTACTAAAATGAACCTATCTCTCAGCTCCAACAGTGAGCAATTTATGGTGAATTGGATTCCATCTACACCAGGGGTTTGCAAACTATACTCCACTGATTGTTTTTATATAGCCCCTGCGTTAAGAATGGTTTTCATGGGCACCTGGGTGGCTCAGATGGTTAAGTGTCTGCCTTCGGCTCAGGTCATGATCCCAGGGTCCTGGGATGGAGCCCCACATTGGGCTCCTGGCTGAGCAAGGAGCCTGCTTCTCCC
>NW_027785860.1:0-288 GCF_054177405.1 Leptonychotes weddellii | reverse complement strand
GGGGACTTCAGAATAAGGAACCTGGCTGGAGCTCAGAGAAGTTTGGGCCAGAAATATGTTAAATATCAAGAATTTGTCAGCATATGTACGATAACTACAGCTTTTAAAGAAGAAAATGGATCATCCTCCCTCCCCGCCCCCCCCAAAAATAAAACCAAGAAGAGGACCCAGAACTGAGTCATATTTATTTATTTATTTATTTTAATTTATTTTTTTTATTCTTATGTTAATCCCCATACATTACCTCATTAGTTTTAGATGAAGTGTTCCATGATTCATTGTTCGTGC
>NW_027785859.1:0-288 GCF_054177405.1 Leptonychotes weddellii | reverse complement strand
TGAATTTTGGCAGAAACACGAAGTTCATTCCCAGAAGCTGTGGACTCAGGTCAGCAGGAAGTAGAATCTCATAGACCACAGGGAATGAGGTCAAACGACTTGAATGCCTTATAGTGCTGGAGGGACAGCGGAGCAGCCTTGAATCTGCTTTCTGAGAATATGGCTGAGCTAACATCTGCTGTTGGTTCTTCGCCAAACTCCTTGGAAAACAGGCGTCCTGATCTCCATACAGATATTGTCACTGCTGTCTGAGAACATATAAAGGCAAGAAAACTGGATGTATGCTTT
>NW_027785858.1:0-288 GCF_054177405.1 Leptonychotes weddellii | reverse complement strand
AATTAAAAGTTACCTTGAGAAATGCTGATGTCTCTTTGGTACATCATTCTTAAAAGCAGAGGCATGGAGGGGCACCTGGGTGGCTCAGTTGGTTAAGTATCTGCCTTCAGGTCAGGCCATGATCCTGGAGTCCTGGGATCGAGCCCTGTGTGGGGCTCCCTACTCAACGGGGAGAAGTCTGATTATCTCTTTCCCTCTGCGCCTCCCCCACTCATGCTCTCTTTCTTTCTCTCTCTCTCTCTCAAATAAATAAATAATAAAATCTTTAAAAAGAGGTACAGCCACTTT
>NW_027785857.1:0-288 GCF_054177405.1 Leptonychotes weddellii | reverse complement strand
TCTATTTAAGTAGACATATTTACTGAGGCTTCCTCCAGGAATCATATTTATAGGAGTTTATTCTAGCAATAATAATTATGTGGTAACTGCAGACTCATCTCCGATATCCACTTGAAAAGAAGAGGCATCTCAAATCTCCCGTGTCTTAGTCTCTCCCACATCCCACACCAACTCCTCCCATATCTCCCCATCTTGCCCCGTTGTCATTCAGCTGCTCCAGCCAAGAGTGTTGGGATCGTCCTCAGCTGCTTTGTTGCATCCCACATCTGATTCATCAGTAAGTGCCGT
>NW_027785856.1:0-3404 GCF_054177405.1 Leptonychotes weddellii | reverse complement strand
AATTAAGAATTCCTCATATCAGTGAGGCAAGATCTCATTTTTATTTTGATGGCAGAGTAGTATTCCATTGTATATAGATACCACATCTTCTTTATTCATTCATCTGTTGATGGATATCCAGGCTCTTTCCATAGTTTGGCTATTGTGGACATTGCTGCTATGAACACTGGGGTACAGGTGCCCTTTCAGATCACTATGTTTGTATCTTTGGGGTAAATACCCAGTAGTGAAATTGCTGGGTCATAGGGTAGCTCTATTTTCAACTTTTTGAGGAAACTTCATACTGTTTTCCAGAGTGGCTGCACCAGCTTGCATTCCCACCAACAGTGTAAGAGGGTTCCCCTTTCTCCACATCCTCGCCAACATCTGTCGTTACTTGACTTGTTAATTTTAGCCACTGTGACTGGTGTGAGGTGGTATCTCATTGTGGTTTTGGTTTGCATTTCCCTCATACTGAGTGGTGCTGAGCATTTTTTCATGTGTGTGTTGGCCATTTGGATGTCTTCTTTGGAGAAATGTCTGTTCATGTCTTCTGCGCATCTCTTGATTGGATTATTTGTTCTTTGGGTGTTAAGTTTGATAAATTCTTTACAGATTTTGGATACTAGCCTTTTATCTGATATGTCATTTGTAAATATCTTCTCCCATTCTGTTGGTTGTCTTTTGGTTTTGTAGACTCTTTCCTTTGCTGTGCTAAAGCTTTTTATGTTGATGAAGTCCCAATAGTTCATTTTTGCCTTTGTGTCCCTTGCCTTTGGAGATGTGTCTAGCAAGAATTTGCTGTGGCCGAGGTCACAGAGGTTGCTGCCTGTGTTCTCCTCTAGAATTTTGAGAGATTCCTGTCTCACATTTAGGTCTTTCGTCCATTTTGAGTCTGTTTTTGTTTATGGAGCAAGAAAATGGTCCAGTTTCATTCTTCTGCATGTGGCTGACTAATTTTCCCAGCACCATTTACTGAAGAGACTGTCCTTTTTTCATTGGATATTCTTTCCTGCTTTGTCAAAGATTAGTTGACCATAGAGTTGAGGGTCCATTTTTGGGCTCTCTGTTCTGTTCCATTGACCTATGTGTCTATTTTTTGTGCTGGTACCATACTGTCTTGATGATTGCAGCTTTGTTATAGAGCTTGAAGTCTGGGAATGGGATGCCCCCAGTTTTGGTTTTCATTGGCTATTTGGGGTATTTTCTGGTTCCATACAAATTTTAGGATTATTTGCTCTCTGAAAAAAGTAGAGGATATTTTGATAGTGATTGCATTGAATGTGTAGATTGCTTTAGATAGCATAGACATTTTAATAATATTTATTCTTCCAATCCATGAGCATGGAACATTTTTCCGTTTCTTTGTTTCTTCCTCAACTTTTTTTCATGAGTGTTCTATAGTTCTCTGAGTACAGATCCTTTGTCTCTTTGGGTAGGTTTATTCCTAGGTATCTTATGGTTTTGGGTGCAGTTGTAAATGGGATCAACTCCTTAATTTCTCTTTCTTCTGCCTCTTTGTCAGTGTATAGAAATGCAACTGATTATCATGCATTGATTTTATATCCTGCCACTTTGCTGAATTTCTGTACGAGTTCTAGCAGTTTTGGGGGGAGTCTTTGGGGTTTTCCACATAAAGTATCATATCATCTGCAAAGAGTGAGAGTTTGACTTCTTTGCCGATTTAGATGCCTTTGATTTCTTTTTGTTGTCTGATTGCTGTGGTTAGGACTTCTAGTACTATGTTGAACAGCAGTGGTGATAGTGGACATCCCTGCCGTGTTCCTGACCTTAGGGGGAAAGCTCTCAGGTTTTCCCCATTGAGAATGATAATCCCTGTGAGTTTTTCATAGATGGCTTTTATGATATGTTGTTTTATGGCTTTTATGATATGTTTTGAGATATGTTCCCTCTATCTCTACACTGTGAAGAGTTTGAATCAAGAAAGGATGCTGTACTTTGTCAAATGCTTTTTCTGCATCTATTGAGAGGATCATATGGTTCTTCTCCTTTATTTATGTAGTGCATCACATTGATTGATTGTTGAACCACCCTTGCAGCCCAGGGATAAATCCCACTTGGTCGTGGTGAATAATCCTTTTAATGTACTGTTGGATCCTATTTGCTAGCATTTTGGTGAGAATTTTTGCATCCATGTTCATCAGGGATATTGGTCTGTAATTCTCCTTTTTGGTGGGGTCTTTGTCTGGTTTGGGGATCAAGATAATGCTGGCCTCAGAGAAAGAGTTTGAAAGTTTTCCTTCCATTTCTATTTTTGAAACAGCTTCAGAAGAATAGGTGTTAATTCTTCTTTAACTGTTGGGTAGAATTCCCCTGGGAAACCATTTGGCCCTGGACTCTTGTGTGTTGGGAGACTTTTGATGACAGCTTCCATTTCCTTGCTGGTTATGGGTCTCTTCAGGTTTTCTATTTCTTCCTGTTTCAGTTTTGGTAGTTTATACACCTTTAGGAATACATCCATTTCTTCCAGATTGCCCAATTTGTTGGCATCTAGTTGCTCATAATATGTTCTCATAATTGTTTGTATTTCTTCAGTGTTGGTTGTGATCTCTCCTCTTTCATTTATGATTTTATTTATTTGGATCCTTTTTCTTTTCTTTTTGATAAGTCTGGCCAGGGGGTTATCAATCTTATTAATTCTTTCAAAGAACCAGCTCCTACTTTTGTTACCTGTTCTACTGTTCTTTTGGTTACCATTTCATTGATTTCTACTCTAATCTTTATTATTTCTCTTCTCCTGCTGGGTTTAGACTTTATTTGCTGTCCTTTCTCTAGCTCCTTTAGGTGTAAGGTTCGGTTGTATATTTGAGACCTTTCTTGTTTCTTGAGAAAGGCTTGTATTGCTATATACTTCCCTCTTAGGACCTCCTTTGCTGCATCCCAAAGGTTTTGAACAGTTGTGTTTTCATTTTCATTTCCATCAATTTTTTAAATCCCTTAATTTCCTGGTTGACCCATTCATTCTTTAGTAGGTTGCTCTTTAGCCTCCATGTATTTGAGTTCTTTCCAAATTTCCTCTTGTGATTGAGTTTCAGTTTCAAAGCACTGTGGTCTGAAAATATGCAGGGAATATCCCAATCTTTTGGTACTGTTTGAGATCTGATTTGTGACCCAGTATGTGATCTATTCTGGAGAATGTTCCATGTACACTCAAGAAGAATGTGTAGGGCGCCTGGGTGGCTCAGTCATTAAGCATCTGCCTTTGGCTCAGGTCATGATCCCAGGGTCCTGGGATCGAGTCCCACATCGGGCTCCCTGCTCGGCAGGAAGCCTGCGTCTCCCTCTCCTACTCCTGCTGCTTGTGTTCCTGCTCTCGCTATCTCTCTCTCTGTCAAATAAATAAATAAAAATCTTTAAAAAAAAAAAAAAGAAGAATGTGTATTCTGTTGCTTTAGGATGGAATG
>NW_027785855.1:0-288 GCF_054177405.1 Leptonychotes weddellii | reverse complement strand
GGAGCACTGGGTGTTATGCACAAACAATGAATCATGGAACACTTCATCTAGAACTAATGATGTAATGTATGGGGATTAACATAAGAATAAAAAAAAAAAGAACAGATTAACAATTTTCTTTGATTAAATATGCTTCCTCAATAAAGGCTTTTGAAGGAAAGCAGATTTAATTTTGATGATCAGGCTTTGAGGGTAGCACCAAAGAGATAAATTACGCTGGAACTCACAGCAAATATTTTTATTGATTTATTTGGAGAACATTACTGTGTATGCCAGCAGGTCTCAAAG
>NW_027785854.1:0-288 GCF_054177405.1 Leptonychotes weddellii | reverse complement strand
CATTCTTCCCTTTTGTCTCTCCCACATTTCCCTCTGTTATCATTTCAGTTTTCTTTCAGCTCAACTATGCTCAAATAACTGAATTAGATTTTTGGGAACTTAATTCCAAACTTCAAGAGATTCAGTCATCTCATCTTGTGCTGTATATCCAGTCCTCTGTTTGATCAGTGTGATTGGCAGGGGCAGGGTTTTTTTTTTTATGTTATGTTAGTCACCATACAATACATCGTTAGTTTTTGATGTAGTGATCCATGATTCATTGTTTTTGTATAACACCCAGTGCTCCAT
>NW_027785853.1:0-288 GCF_054177405.1 Leptonychotes weddellii | reverse complement strand
CCCTCTCCCACTCCCCCTGCTTGTGTTCCCTCTCTCGATTTGTCTCTCTGTCAAATAAATAAAATCTTGAAAAAAAAAAATAGTGGACGTGGGGAAAATAATTACAAGGGAATGAGGACAAGACTAGGCCAGAGGTGATGGTAGTTGGACTGGGATGGCAGCAGTTTATATAAGTAGAGACAGATAGTGTCTAGGGTTACTTAAGAGGTAGAATCAGTAGGACTTAGTGACAGATTATACAGGTAGGAAGAGAGAGAAGAAAGGAAGGAGGTGGACTCCCAGGTTTTT
>NW_027785852.1:0-288 GCF_054177405.1 Leptonychotes weddellii | reverse complement strand
TGAGTATTTGTTGGATGGATGGATGGACAAATGGATATACAGATAGACAGACAGATAAATAGATGGCTATATAAATGGACAAACAAGCAAACCAACAAACTGGTTTCCAGCACTACATGGTCAACAGAACAGATGGGAACCAATTAGCCAAAGAAGCATATTTTCATAGAACTAGAATCAAATGATAATGAACCACCAGTTCCCTCAGGGGAAAAGGAAGTAAGATAAAGTGAGTCAAACCACTTCTAAAATTCACTAACTAATGGAATTCGTTCTGGTTTTCTGTCA
>NW_027785851.1:0-288 GCF_054177405.1 Leptonychotes weddellii | reverse complement strand
TATATATAATATGCATATAGTTTGTTATTTATGAGCAAAACATTTTTAATGTCTACTAATAACTGCAAAAAAACACTGAAGAGAGCAAGTAAAAGATGATAAACAGAAAATGTAAAATTTAGGGGCGCTTGGGTGGCTCAGTCGTTAAGCGTCTGCCTTCGGCTCAGGTCGTGATCCCAGGGTCCTGGGATCGAGTCCCGCATCGGGCTTCCTGCTCGGCGGGAAGCCTGCTTCTCCCTCTCCTACTCCCCCTGCTTGTGTTCCCTCTCTTGCTATGTCTCTCTCTGT
>NW_027785850.1:0-288 GCF_054177405.1 Leptonychotes weddellii | reverse complement strand
GGCCTCATCATCACTAGAGTGCACACTCTGGGTCAGAGGCACAGAACTGATGGCCCCTGGCACCTGCCTGGAAGGCACGTGCTCCTTGGGGGGCAGATAGGAGCACCCCCAGAGGTAAAAGATCTTCCCCAACTGATCAGAGTGCTGGGTGTGCTTTGGTCAATGAGAACTCGGGCACGTCACCGTCCTCTCTGCCCTGTACCCCCAGGTGACTCTGGGTGCCCGGGGCTGGCCGGGTCTGCCCTGCCCCCTCCAAGCAGAGGTGCTTCTATGGAGGCAGATGCAGGT
>NW_027785849.1:0-288 GCF_054177405.1 Leptonychotes weddellii | reverse complement strand
GGAGCCTGCATCTCCCTCTGACCCTCCCCCCTCTCATGTGCTCTCTGTCTCTCTCATTCTCTCTGTCTCAAATAAATAAATAAAATCTTAAAAAAAAAAAAAGAAAAAGAAAATTACTGATGGAAGTGGAGAAAATGATAAAAAGAATCTGCAAACAGGAATATAGAAGAAAAGCAAAAACAACCAGGCACGAGAAAAAGAAAACTAAAACAATGGAACACAGAGACACACAGACACAATGACATTACATGCAGTTCAAGAAAACTTTCCCAAATGAAGATGTGAACT
>NW_027785848.1:0-288 GCF_054177405.1 Leptonychotes weddellii | reverse complement strand
TCAACTGGCTAAGACTGTACCATGTGAATATTCATATGCCACATGAACTGTGAACCATGAGCAATGAGACATCACATTGTTAATATTAATAGAAACAGCTACTTATTTATGGAGAATCTGCTCTGTGTCATGCCTTCTGCTCTCTATATTGACTTGGAATGTCCCTGCAAAGAAGGCATTAACAATCCACCTTACAAAATGACAGATGTTGGCGGGGATGCAGAGAAAGGGGAACCCTCCTACACTGTTGGTGGGAATGCAAGCTGGTGCAGCCACTCTGGAAAACTG
>NW_027785847.1:0-288 GCF_054177405.1 Leptonychotes weddellii | reverse complement strand
GAAGTTGATACTTCACTCTTAAACTCTGATGTTGCTAACAGCAATATTGCTAAATAAAGTCCCTGTTGATAGGCGAAAGTATGTCCCATAACCAAAGCGATAAGGGCAATAAACCTAGAATAATATTCGGCAATAAGGACAATCGTGAGTCCTCATTATTGTCAGTATTCCTTCGTAGTGCAAAGTATGAGGGTGAGTTCCTTTTACATCACTCATGGGACTACTTGATGTTATTGTGGTTGCCATTATTAAGCATTTTTAGTATTTGGTGGATATTCTCCCAGCCCT
>NW_027785846.1:0-288 GCF_054177405.1 Leptonychotes weddellii | reverse complement strand
TTGTGGCGCACAGCTCAACGCCCCTCCACCGGGGCCCTGCACCTAACCCACTGGCCTCTCCTCGCTGGCTTCTTAGAGTCGAGCCCAGGATCCGAACTCCCAGCTGCCAGATGAGGAGCAGTTATAGAATCAGGAGTGGGAGTGGGCAGCTGCCCACAGGACAGGACAGACCTTTGAGTGCAGTGCCTTGGTGGGGTAATGTGAAATTATACTGGAATACAGGAACCCTGTCACTGAGGATGGGGAGGGGAGCTGCCTCGTTGTTGGGCAGTAGGAGTCTGATTTCTT
>NW_027785845.1:0-3405 GCF_054177405.1 Leptonychotes weddellii | reverse complement strand
CAGGTCATGATCCTGGGATCCTGGGATCGAGTCCTGCATCGGTCTCCCTGCTCAGCGGGAGGCCTGCTTCTCCCTCTTCCACCCCCCTCTGCTTGTGTTCCCTCTCTCGCTGTGTCTCTCTCTGTCAAATAAATAAATAAATAAATAAATAAATAAATAAATAAATCTTTAAAAATAAAATAAAAGCTGCCTCTATACGGTAAAAACAAAAAGGATGTAGTTTTAGTCCGTGTTCTAGTATTTATTAATATTACCATGAATTAGTTGTTTAGCATATCAGTTACCATGGATAAGTCATTTAGCATATTAGTTTTGGTAACTTCAGTTATAAAAGTGGAGAAAATAGTCCTTAATTCAAGGAATGCTTGAGAGGATTAAATAAGACATTACATGTGAAATCACTTAGCCCGATACTAGTTTTCTTTTCTTCCGTCCACTGTTCAGAGATAATGTATCATATGGTTTTAGTATTTTCAGTAAAGAAAAATTTGTTTATGTTGGTTGCCTGCTGCAATTTTCATTAGTAATTTTCTTCTATCCTACCATATTACAAGCTTTTTGAGAACAGGCACAATGTTTTACAGTTCTTCTGTATCCCTTACATTGGGTAGCACAGTGTTGAAAACATAATACAAGCTAAAATATATACATATTGATTATTTTCTCCTATAAAGTGTCTTACTTCTATGGGACTGTGTTAACTCTCAAATGAAGCTTTCAAAAAATTTCAGTTTTCTCTCCTAGAACTTGTAACTTTTGTTTTACAGTCTTTTCCAATGGATTATTTTATTTTATACTTGTAATATTATGATGACACAAAGGAGATATTACACTAATTTACAATTAAAGAAGAGAAATCAGGGGAGATTTCATGAGTTCACTCTACAGTTCACCTTTTGGCACAACAACCTCAGAGGCTTTATAACCCAAGAAACCATTGACATGGGACGCCTGGGTGGCTCAGTTGGTTAAGCGTCTGCCTTCAGCTCAGGTCGTGATCCCAGGGTCCTGGGATCGAGTCCAGCTTTGGGCTCTCTGCTCAGCGGGAAGCCTGCTTCTCCCTCTGCCTGCCACTCCCCCTGCTTGTGCTCGCTCTCTCTCTGACAAATAAATAAATAAATAAATAATAAAAATCTTAAAAAAAACAAAAATAAAACCAAAATCAATTATGGACCATAAGTGCCGAGGGAGAAGGAGGGCCAGTAAATTGGTAACTTGCTGTTTATTTGCAGTGGTTTCTGTCTAGATCTGGCTGCTCTCTAAAGCCTTCCAGAAAGCCAGATCAGAGACAGTTTGAGTATAGGCTCATTAATAACCCCCAAATGTAGACCAGACACTGTAATGATGACATCTTGGGACCAATGTGAAGATAAAGTGGATAATAAGTGAAAAACATCGAGAATAGCTCATGTAAATGACTGTTGAAGTTGTCATTTGGTCAGTTTGATCAACAGAGGATTCCTAAAGATGTTCCCTCTGATTCCTTCATATTCCGACCAATCCCTACTCCGGATATTATTTTTCCATTTTTTGTAGGAAGGGCAACTCTTTTGGAGACCAGACTGGGGGGACATTCTTGAGTCTGTAAAATCTTAGAGAGTCCTTATCACAACCTGTTTTACCCTCTTAGTAGTTAATAATAACAATTACAATATTTTTTCAATGCTTACCAAGGACAAACAATTGGCTATCTGAATTCTATTCATTACTCCCTTAATTTTCACAACAACTTTCTAAAGGTAGGTAGATTCTTCATTTTACATATAAGGAAAATGAGACTTACAGAGGTTATGTTACATGCTCAGGACCATGTAAATGGCAGACCTAGCAGGTAGCAGAATCAGAATCTGAACCCAGATCTCAAAGTTCATGCTCTTTGTTTTTTCCTTATTAAAGTCTTTTATTTGATTCTTCTTTTTTTAATTTAAATTTTGTTGGTTAACATACAGTGCAATATTGGTTTCTGGAGTAGAATTCAGTGATTCATCGCTTACATACAACACCCAGTGCTCATCACAACAAGTGCCCTCTTTTAATACCCATCACCCATCTAGCCCATCCCCCATCACCTCCCTCCATCAACCCTCAGGTTGTTCTCTGTCATTAAGAGTCCCTTATAACAGGACGCCTGGGTGGCTCAGTCAGTTAAGCGTCTGCCTTTGGCTCAGGTCACGATCCCAGGGTCCTGGGATAGAGCCCTGTGTCAGGCTTCCTGCTGAGCAGGGAGCCTGCTGCTCCCCCTGCTTGTGCTCTCTCTTTGACAAATAAATAAATAAAATCTTAAAAAAAAAAAAAGTCCCTTATGGCTTGTTTTCCTCTCTCCTTTTTCTCTTTTCCCCCTTCCCATATGTTCGTCTCTTTTCTTTCTTAAATTCCACATATGAATGAGATCATATGGTATTTGTCTTTCTCTGACTGACATAGTCCACTTAACATAATACACTCTAGCTCCATCCATGTCATTGCAAATGACAAGGTTTCATTCTTTTTGATGGCTAAATAATATTCCACTATATATATATATGTGTGTGTGTGTATATATATATATATCACATCTTCTTTATCCATTCATCTGTTGATGGACATCTGTGCTCTCTCCATAATTTGGCTATTGTTGATGGTGCTGCTATAAACATCGGGGTGCATGTACCCCTTCAAATCTGTATTTTTGTATCCTCAAAGTTCATGCTCTTTTTTTTTTTTTTAAGATTTTTTATTTATTTATTTGAGAGAGAGAATGAGATAGAGAGAGAGAGAGCATGAGAGGGGGAAGGGTCAGAGGGAGAAGCAGACTCCCCGCCGAGCAGGGATCCCGATGTGGGACTCGATCCCAGGACTCCAGGATCATGACCTGAGCTGAAGGCAGTCGCCCAACCAACGGACCCACCCAGGCACCCATCAAAGTTCATGCTCTTAACTGCAACACCACACTTAAGTAATATATATACCTGACTTTGTTTCCCAATTATATTAATTCCTTGAAAGGAATGAATAGTTTTGTTCATCTCAGTGTGTCCATGTTTATAGCACAATACCTTGAACAAAGTTAATAGTTAAATAATGGGAAATATCTATTAATTCTCTGTAGATTGTTATGTTTGTGAAAAGAATTACAGATTCAGGTATATGAGTTCAGGTTTTATGAGTGATGCATTTTTTTTTTTTTTATGAGTGATGCATTTAAAGGGAATTAGAATATACCTACACCACTCCAAAATCTGCCACTTTGGCATAAGAATTATTTTGAACTGAAGGCAATTTAGAAAGAGCAGATGGAAGAAAAACTTTCTACCCCTCTCCTCTCCCTATCTGCCTAAAATCAGGGCATAAATTTCCCTTTGTGAAGGTGTCTTCCTCCCCTCTCCTATACCAGGAAAATGAGAACAGACCTTTTTTTTTTTTTTT
>NW_027785844.1:0-288 GCF_054177405.1 Leptonychotes weddellii | reverse complement strand
TGACCTCATCTTTTAGCTCTGAGTATGGCAGAATGAGTGGACTCTACTGAAAATGGCTGCTAGGGACTCGTCATCTTCGGGACAGAGGCAGGTTTCAATTAAGGCCAGAGTGCATCAGTTCCACAAAGTGTTTCATGATGCAGAGGAGTTTGTTTACCAAAATTGTGGTTCCAGAAGGAACACTGAAAATTTCTAATTGCCTGTTTAACAAACTTTCTCTCCAACTTTATATTCTTGAGAGTAGAAGGCATGAATTTTTTTGTATTCCATGCTGTAAAGAGTGCAGAC
>NW_027785843.1:0-288 GCF_054177405.1 Leptonychotes weddellii | reverse complement strand
TATCTGCACTTTCCTTTAAACATATTCAAGCAATCAAACACAACCTACCTAAGAGATTGTCAACAATACGAACTGAGTATTCCTAAAGGAGCATGAAACTTACTAAGTTCCCTTTCCTCCACAGGAGAGAAAATCATGTCACCTACATTGAGAATTAAACAAACTGAGGGATTCTTATTTTTAAATAACTAGCATCTTGAGTGAAATAAGTCAAACAGAGAAAGACATGTATCATATGACCTCACTGATATGAGGAATTCTTAATCTCAGGAAACAAACTGAGGGTTG
>NW_027785842.1:0-288 GCF_054177405.1 Leptonychotes weddellii | reverse complement strand
CCCCCCCTTCCCTGCATCCACCTGTCAAGGGGGTAACCAGGGGCAGGGGGCGCCACCATAGCCCTCACCCTGGGGCAGCCGGCGGGGGCGGCCAGCAACGCTGATGGACGAGCAGGCACCTGCCCTCCCCCCTGGTTGGGTTGTTTCTGCCCCTTGACTAGCAGCCTCGAGCGCCTGTGGGCAGGCACGGGGTCTCGCTGCCTGCTGGAGCTCCTCCGGCGGTCCCCATGAGCAGGCCCAGGGGCGGGAAGATGGATGGAGGCCCGCATCCCGTATGTCTGAGTATTT
>NW_027785841.1:0-288 GCF_054177405.1 Leptonychotes weddellii | reverse complement strand
GAAGCCAGACCCAAAAGTACGCATCTCGTATGATTTCATTTGTATAAAACAAAACGAAAAACTAAACAGTGGTGTTGAGATTTTAAAGCTATAAATAAATGCAAAGAAATAAATGTCAAAATACAGGTAACATTACATGAGAGTTTGAGAGGGGCTGTGGTACACTGGATACATTGAATCTCTTGACCTAAGTGTCTCCGTTAACTGCATGTTTACTTTGTGATATGTCATAAAATGTTTACTTTGTGATATGTCACAAAGCTGTGGAATTCTGTGTTCTTCGTACAT
>NW_027785840.1:0-288 GCF_054177405.1 Leptonychotes weddellii | reverse complement strand
ATGTGTCCTGCGGGCTCTGTAGACATGTGTCCCGTGGGCTCCGTGGGCATGTGTCCTGCAGGCTCTGTGGGCATGTGCCCCATGGGCTATGACCTCATGGGCATGTGTCCCTTGGGCTGTGGTCTCCAGGCTCCATGGGTATGTGTTCCGTGGGCTGTGGCCTCATGGGCATGTGTCCTGTGGGCTCCGTGGGCATGTGTCCTGTGGGCTGTGGGCTCCATGGGCATGTGTCCCGTGGGTTCCGTGGGCATGTGTCCTGCGGGCTCTGTGGGCATGTGTCCTGTGGCT
>NW_027785839.1:0-288 GCF_054177405.1 Leptonychotes weddellii | reverse complement strand
AGGGAGCCGGATGTGGGACTCGATCCAGGGACTCCAGGATCATGACCTGAGCTGAAGGCAGTCACTTAACCAACTGAGCCACCCAGGCACCCTTGCGTGGACTTTCTTGCCCTGACTGCCTCCCATGGCTGTTCATTCGGCAAAGGTTTATCTGCACCCTCTGTGTGTTCAGAGATAACCCAGCACAGTCTGTGTGTGGAGACCCCACTGTGTGATGGAAACATGAGATGTAGATATTACAGAGACAATGAGGCATTAAGCATGGCAAAACCAAACAAATTTGAAGTT
>NW_027785838.1:0-288 GCF_054177405.1 Leptonychotes weddellii | reverse complement strand
TTGTATTAACTCTCTGGGAAGGTCTGAGACTCCTCATTCCATTCGTGTTGCCCTACATCATGCTGCCCTCCCTCGCAGGAGCTACAAAAAAGCAGTGACCCTGTTGCCCAAGGCTCTTGAAGCCGTTACTCCCCCACAGTCAGCCAGAACTCCCTCTTGGGCATATTTGTAGCTATGCAATTTAGGGAGCTCATTTTCTCCCCCACTTTTTTGTTTTCTCTATTCCTAAAACCAAGGGGGGTGGCCCTAGAATCACTAATATGTAAGCCATCCACTCCCCTGGTTCAA
>NW_027785837.1:0-288 GCF_054177405.1 Leptonychotes weddellii | reverse complement strand
CTCCAGCTACATCCCTCAGTTGTGCACCCAGTCTTGGCTCCACTAAGAAACGCTCTGGTTAAATTTGCAATGACATGGATGGAACTACTAGGTATTATGCTAAGTGAAATAAGTCAGAGAAAGGCAAATACCGTATGATTTCACTCATGTGGAATTTAAGAAACAAAACAGATCAACATAGTGGAAGGGAAAGAAAAATTGGAAGGCAGGCAAACCATAAGAGATGCTGAACTCTAGGAAACAAACTGAGGGGTGCTGGAGGGGGGCAGTGGAGGGAAGGGATAAATG
>NW_027785836.1:0-288 GCF_054177405.1 Leptonychotes weddellii | reverse complement strand
TACGAATGATTGGAAATCCCTTAGGGGAATGTCAATTTCCTCTTTATTATCAGTAATGTTTGCTTAGGGTCATGAAATAATTTGAGGTGGCCTAAAATGCAACTTTTAATGGCTAAAATGTAGTGGTCTATTCTGCTTCCTGCATTAATTAGAAATGGCATCTAATTATTGCCTAATGAGACAAACGAAATGATAAGCTCCTTTGTGCCCTCTTTAACTTTAATCAATATCGCTCAGCATCAGGGAAATCCAAATCAAAACCTCAATGAGATACCACCTCACACCAGT
>NW_027785835.1:0-288 GCF_054177405.1 Leptonychotes weddellii | reverse complement strand
TCCTTCTTTTCCTTTCATCTTTAATGAAGAAGGAAATTGAGGTGGTAGGCTGGGCTACAGAACTCAGCGAGGGTTCCCCAAAAAGGACAGACGACGCTCTGCCTCACAGCCGGACCCCAGGTACTCCCATGACCTCAGTGGATGCTTACACCGATCCTAAAGGAGGCAGGCAGCACGTCTTTGACAATCTTACAGAGGGAAAAAGCAGTTATTACCTGAGTAGGGGTGTCAGATTCAGAATAAAAATACAGGATGCCCCATTATATTTGAACTTCAGATCAGCAATGA
>NW_027785834.1:0-3405 GCF_054177405.1 Leptonychotes weddellii | reverse complement strand
AAAGCTCTCAGTTTTTCCCCATTGAGAATAATATTCGCTGTAGGTTTTTCATAGATGGCTTTTATGATATTGAGGTATGTACCCTCGATCCCTATACTCTGAAGAGTTTTGATCAAGAAAGGATGCTGTACTTTGTCAAAAGCTTTTTCTGCATCTATTGAGAGGATCATATGATTCTTGTTCTTTCTTTTGTTAATGTTAAAATAAGTGATTTTTAAGGCTCTTTCCAGCTTTTATTTCTTAATAGTTTAGAGCTGAGTTGTCTTGGAGGAAGGGTGTATATATGTTTCTGTGATTAAAAAAAAAAAAACTATGTCATCAATTCTACATATCTTTAAAAAATCATTGGACAATTCTGTTCAAACTTGGGGTTGTTGGTGAAGCCATCTCCTGAAAGCTATTAATGTACCTGACAACATGCTAAGGGATTTGTATGATATAATTTTCTTAATGTCCATTGTAATCCTCTGGGGTAGGTGTTATTTATGACTAATTCATCTTCAGAGGGATTAACCAGCTTGAGTAATTTTGTACAAGCTTTAAATTGCAGAGCTAGGATCTAAACCAAATATTCTGACTTACCAGGCTCCTGATTTTCCAAATCAACACACTAAACATATATTCACTTGACAAATTACATTATACTAAGTGTTGTATTGGTCTACACAAATCACAAGCTGAAACGTCTGCAGAGGTCAGACACCTGAGCCACACGAGTCAAGACATCTGGGTAGGACCATCCCTGGAGGCATCGGTAGCAGCCACTGTCCTCCAAGAAAGGCTGTCAAGTGGGAATTAGGGTCCACGTTACACAGATCTTCCAATTGTATAGAGAAGTCAGAACACTGGATCTATTCTAAATGAAATTTCCAATTTTAAAATGTTGGCAGAAAACTTAAAAAAATAAATAAACATTGTATGTCCCCAGACAAAACACAGCCAGCGACCTGCACACTATCAGTTTGCAAACTGGAGCATAGAAACATGTCTTTGTAATTCAAACAGGGTCTTGTTTTACTTTATCTGTATGGAGCCACGTGGAACACACATGAAACTGTTAAACGACACAAACACAAGCAGTAGGTCCAATTGTAGGACTTTATTACTTTTGTCTCCTGCTGTGCCTTTATATTTGCTCATGAGTTTAATTCTTCCACTGGCCCTAATGAAATTTTATAACTAGACTATAGTTTCTCTAGTCACTTCTGTTAAAAAACTAACAAAACAAAAACAAACAAAAAAACCAACAACAACAACCCAAACTCCTAGGTCATTTTAAGGTACAAAATTCACAATTACAATATGGAGGCCTGTGTAATTCCCAGTATTCAGAATACAGCTGACCGTGGAGACGTCTCCTGACCCACCCTCACTCACAGCTCTGACCCTGGGGAGGAAGACAGCGGGTATGGTTGTCATATCCTTATTCCCCTAAGCCAGAACTTTGACTTCCTGTCCCTCGTTTTGGTAACTGCAGTGTTTGACTCTGTGGTAGGTAGAATCAGGGGCCCCAAAGGAGTTTATGTCCTAATCCCCAGAACCTATGAATAATATGTCAGGTCACAGGGCACAGGGAAATTAAAGCTGCTAATCATCTGACCTTAAAGTAGGAAGATTATCCTGAATTATCTGGGTGAAGCCCATATAATCACATGGGTCCTTAAATTGCAAGAGGCAGATAGCAGAGGAGCAACCAGAGATATGGCAGTCAGGAAAGACTGGATGTGGCTGGCTTTTATGGGGATAAAGGCCAAGGGATGTGGGTGGTCTCTATTAGCAGAAAAAGGCAAGGAAATGGATTCTCCCCTGGAGCCTCCGAATCCGCCAACCCCTGATTTCAGCGCAGTGAAGCCCATTTCAGACTTCTGACCTCCAGAACTGTGAGATCACAAACGTGCGTGGCTTTAAGCCACTACGTTTGTGGTAAATGATATTAACAGGAGTAGGAGATTAGTACAGATCCCTCCAGAGTAAAAGCAGGGAAAGAGAGATGAGACCAGAGGGCCTTAACGTTAAGTCTGGCACTACCTGTTTAGAACTAGCTGACACCGCGCATGTGCGGAGTTTGGGTGCAGCCCAGGTGCGCGGGCGCATTTGGCTGTGCTGCCCCATCCATTTGTTGACATGAGCATCCCTATTGAAGTAAGTTGTCTGCATTCTCCCGCAGCCCTAGGCACACAGGGTTACACTCGGCTTCCCTGCTTGTCCCACCTCCTTTCAGGGGACCTCTTTAGAAGAGTTTTTCTGGATCAGGTTGTCCGCATGGGAGAATACTCGTGATGGAACGCATTTTGCAAGATTTTGGTAATATACTTTCTTCCTAAATTCGGCCCTTCTCAGTCCTATTCCACTCAGCTACTCAGCTGTAGGTTTTCTCCAGTATCACTCAGACCAGCGCTCCTGGGCCGCCAGTGTGCAGAACGCATGCAGTGGGCTCTTGAACTTGGCTGGGGAGGAAGGAGGCACCTCTCTCCATGGTTGAGTGGGCCACAGTCACACAGCAGGGTTTTCTGCCTAGAATGATTCTTCAAAACCCATGTCTAATACCCAGTTCCCAGCACAATTCTTTCACTGTGGGAGGTTTATGTAAGGGCATCTAACCAGTGTTCAGGAGCATCATTAAAAAAAAAAAAAGATGGGCGCCTGGGTGGCTCAGTTGGTTAAGCGACTGCCTTCGGCTCAGGTCATAATCCCAGGGTTCTGGGATCGAGCCCCACATCGGTCTCCCTGCTCTGCGGGAGGCCTGCTTCTCCCTCTCCCACTCCCCTGCTTGTGTTCCCTCTCTCGCTGTGTCTCTCTCTGTCAAATAAATAAATAAAATCTAAAAATAAATAAAATAAAATAAAATCATGTGACAAACCAAAGGTGAATTTATTTGCCAACAAATCAGTTAGTGGGGGTAAGAAAGAAAGAAATAAACCTTTCACCTGAACAGTCTAGATAATTAGCATGTTTTCCATTAGTTTTTCTGTAAAATTGCTTCATTGTTCTGGGTTTCCTTGATAATATGTTTGTGATAATTGAGGACATAAAATCTTTGGCAGCATTCCCCAGCTGTGTTGGTTGCATTTTCCTCAGCCTTCCTATAACATTATATTTAATATTCATTTAAGGAAAGTCTACACAAAAGTTTTTTTTTTTATGTTATGTTAATCACCATACATTACATCATTAGTTTTGATGTAGTGTTCCATGATTCATTATTTGCGTATAACATCCAGTGCTCCATGCAGTACATGCCCTCTTTAATACCCATCACCAGGCTAACCCATCCCCCACCCCCCTCCCTTCTAGAACCCTCAGTTTGTTTCTCAGAGTCCATAGTCTCTCATGGTTCGTCTCCCCCTCCAATTTCCCCCCCTTCATTCTTTCCCTCCTGCTATCTTCTTCTTTTTTTTTTTTTTT
>NW_027785833.1:0-288 GCF_054177405.1 Leptonychotes weddellii | reverse complement strand
TCTAAAATATTGTTCCTACATAGCAATTAAGAAGGAATGCCTTTAAAATTATGGAGATGACTTACAAGCTCAAATAGATTTTTAGAAAGCAGTAAATTCACTGAAAGATAAAAGTTCAGAATGGGGGGGGCAGAGCAAGATGGCGGAGGAGTAGGAGACCTGGATTTCGTCTCCTCTCAGGAATTCAGCTGGATAGGGATCGAACCATTCTGAACACCTACAAACTCAACAGGAGATCGAAGAAAAGAAGAGCAACAACTCTCTGAACAGAAAAGCGACCACTTCCTG
>NW_027785832.1:0-288 GCF_054177405.1 Leptonychotes weddellii | reverse complement strand
TTCATTCTATGCCTCTCCTGACATTTTTCTCCCTCCTAGTAACTTTTCCAGAAAACAAAACAAACAACACTAAAAAACATCAATTTGATGCCCTCTATAACATGTTTTAAAAGAGTCACAGAACAAGTTTTTGATACAAAGTACAAAACAAAAAGAAAACTTATTCTTTAAAAATCAGCGTGTCTCCTTTTTTTTTTTTGTATTTTTTTTATTCTTATGTTAATCCCCATACATTACATCATTAGTTTTAGATGTAGTGTTCCATGATTCATTGTTTGTGCATAACAC
>NW_027785831.1:0-288 GCF_054177405.1 Leptonychotes weddellii | reverse complement strand
CCAATTTAAGAATGCTGAATTCAGGCAGCTTTCTGCCTTTCCCAGCGCGGGGTGAGGCCTGCCTCTGTCGCTGTCCCAGCCCCTGCTCTGACAGTAGTCACATTCCCTGAGCCCTTCCAGACCCTGCTTCAGGCATTGGTCTGAGCGCTTTAAGCAAATTGGCCTTTAGCAGATTAATGCCCATGGGTGGGCTTCCTCGGATAGTGGCTCAGCCACTTAGCACACTGGCTTTGGCTGATGACGCAGGGTGGCCGGAGGAAGGCAGGTGCACGTCTGGGCAGCAGGGGT
>NW_027785830.1:0-288 GCF_054177405.1 Leptonychotes weddellii | reverse complement strand
GCAGTGAATCCATTTCGTTCAAATTAGATCTAGTTCCGTGGCCCACCAAAACCAAACGGCTGGTGGCTCTTCTGACTTGTCGGTATTAGGTGTTAAACTTCTATCTTTAAAGCTCCCCATCGCTAACTCTGGTCCATTTCATTTGTTTGTCAATAACTGGTGCCAAGCGCAGACTTGGTCTGTATCTGCAATGCATTCTGTGTCTAGAAATTTGGACAAAGTAGAGGAATCTTTTTTGTTTTTGTTTTTAAGATTTTATTTATTTATTTGACATGGAGAGAGAGAGAG
>NW_027785829.1:0-288 GCF_054177405.1 Leptonychotes weddellii | reverse complement strand
GGGCTGATACAGAAAACACAAAAGGCAGGCACAGGCACACAGACCTCCAAACTCTGCTAAGTACCTCAGTTTGCTACATGTATTATGAGACACTTACTCACATCTTGGGATACAATTTATCCATCTCATTTCAGATACCCTTTTTCCCACCACTTCATAATTGCTGAAAGCTGCAATACTTCTTTTTTTTTTTTTTTTTTAAGGAACAGTTGATTTTTTTTTATTCTTATGTTAATCCCCATACATTACATCATTAGTTCTAGATGAAGTGTTCGATGATTCATTGTT
>NW_027785828.1:0-288 GCF_054177405.1 Leptonychotes weddellii | reverse complement strand
TATTTCCAAAATCTATTTGAGAAGGCTTAAAATAAAACACACAAGTAGAGTTAGGCCATGAAATAAAAATAGAAGATCAAAAGCACTAAGGAAAGCAGAAGAAAAAGGCCTGTGATTATCTATCAAGAAACACAGGGTCAAATTTTATGTTCAAAGCAAAGGTAGGGGAAAAATGTGATGAAGTACACTAAATTTTCAAATTTGTTATGCTTTTCCCACCATAAAATGAGAAAAGGACTTCAGTGCATGAGTCCTTTAGGAGGAATGTGAAGTGAAAGAGTGGGCATT
>NW_027785827.1:0-288 GCF_054177405.1 Leptonychotes weddellii | reverse complement strand
CCACTCTGGGCAGGCGAGGAGGAAGGTGGCTTCCACCTGCACCACCCACATCATCGTCATGTCTATGGTTTTCATTCCAAGCATTTACCTCTATGCCCGGCCCTTCACCCCCTTCTCCATGGACAAGGCTGTGTCCATCAGCCACACGGTCATGACCCCCATGCTCAACCCCATGATCTACACCCTGAGGAACCAGGAGGTGCAGGCAGCAGTGAGGAGACTAGGGAGCCGCCAGCTGGTTTGTAAAAGGGAGCAACAATGAGTAGGTCACTTCTCCTTGGCTTTGTT
>NW_027785826.1:0-288 GCF_054177405.1 Leptonychotes weddellii | reverse complement strand
GAAGCCAGACCCAAAAGTACGCATCTCGTATGATTTCATTTGTATAAAACAAAACGAAAAACTAAACAGTGGTGTTGAGATTTTAAAGTTATAAATAAATGCAAAGAAATAAATGTCAAAATACAGGTAACATTACATGAGAGTTTGAGAGGGGCTGTGGTACACTGGATACATTGAATCTCTTGACCTAAGTGTCTCCCTTAACTGCATGTTTACTTTGTGATATGTCATAAAATGTTTACTTTGTGATATGTCACAAAGCTGTGGAATTCTGTGTTCTTCGTACAT
>NW_027785825.1:0-288 GCF_054177405.1 Leptonychotes weddellii | reverse complement strand
TGTTTTTACCTCATCTCTATGTCCCATAAAGTGATATCGTCGCTGATCCAGGGATTGGAGGGCTCAGCCGGCGTGACCAAAGGATCATATTCCACATACTGTTCCGTGTAAGCAATTAAGCTGCAGGAGGGAAGCAAAGAACGCCACTGATTTCCTGTAAAAACTTGTATTCTCTTTTACACAAACATTCTGTCTTTATATAATTCTAAGTTAAAGAGAAAAAACACCTTTACTCCCAATTCTGGGACAAATCCAACTGTTTCCTTCTCATGACGAATGTATCATTTT
>NW_027785824.1:0-288 GCF_054177405.1 Leptonychotes weddellii | reverse complement strand
TGACACAGAATGGTCAACTCTGGGACATATTTTAGTAAACTATGAGACAAAGAAAAAACCTCCAAGGTGTCCAAGAATAGAAGTAGAGAGTTATTTAAAAAGGTAAGAAAATATGATTGGCAAAGGACTTCTCGAAGGTAGCATATATTATAAGGTGATTGTGGAAAACATTTTCTTCAAGAAACACAAAGAAAAAAAACAGTATGAGCCAAAACTTTATATCCAGTCAATGTACCCTTCAGGGATTAAGGATATAAACCGTTTGAAACATGGAAGAGCTCAGGCAAC
>NW_027785823.1:0-3406 GCF_054177405.1 Leptonychotes weddellii | reverse complement strand
CCAGTGTCTATCACCCAGCCACCCCATCCCTCCCACCCCCCACCACTCCAGCAACCCTCAGTTTATTTCCTGAGATTAAGAATTCCTCATATCAGTGAGATCATATGATACGTGTCTTTCTCTGATTGACTTATTTTGCTCAGCATAATATCCTCCAGTCCATCCATTTTTTAAAATTTTGGGGGG
Organism: Leptonychotes weddellii; assembly: GCF_054177405.1. Classification (NCBI taxonomy): domain Eukaryota; kingdom Metazoa; phylum Chordata; class Mammalia; order Carnivora; family Phocidae; genus Leptonychotes; species Leptonychotes weddellii. The sequence goes on along the minus strand of NW_027785823.1, from coordinate 3,220 downwards.
CGAAGGGGCAGAGGGAGGGAGAGAGAATCTAAAGCAAGCTCCACACCCAGTGCAAAGCCTAATGTGGGGCTCAATCTCACGACTTTGAGATCATGACCTGAGCTGAAATCAAGAGTTTGATGCTTAACTGACTTAGCCATCCAGGCCCCTTAAGGGTGTTTATTTTTAAATTAAACTGGCTATTCATCAGAAAAGATGAATACCTACCATTTACATCAACATGGCTGGAACTGGAGGGTATTAGGCTAAATGAAATAAGTCAGTCAGAGAAAGACAATTATCATATGGTTTCACTCATGTGGAATATAAGAAATAGTGCAGAGGATCATAGGGGAAGGGAGGGAAAACTGAATGCGAAGAAATCAGAGAGGGAGACAAACCATGAGAAATTCTTGATTCCAGGAAACAAACTGAGGGTTATGGAAAGGGAGGTGGGGGGAGGGATGGGATAACTGGGTTATGGGCATTAAGGAGGGCATGTGATATGATGAGCACTAGGTGTTATATGCAACTAATGAATCATTGAACACTACACCAAGAACTGCTGTACTATATGTTGGCTAATGGAATTTAAATAAAAAATTAATTAAACTGGCTATTGCATGAATGGATGAAAATGGGTATAATGGAGAAGAATCTTACTAGTGACAATACCTTGGCTTCCCAGACTGATCCTATTAAAACCTAAGTCAGATCATGTCACTTCTTTTTTAAAATCCTCCAGTGACTTCCCACTTTGCTCTAGGAGCCTGATCTTCTGTCAGTAATAATCAAACATGTATTAACTATCAAATACCAGACACTTCCCTAAGCAGTAGGGATACAAAACAGACAAAAACTCCTGCCTTCATGAAGCTTATATCATGAGGACAGGAGTTATTGGAAGCTAAACAATAAATTAAAATACCATTTTAATAGTGATAAATGCCAAAGAGGAAAAGTAAGAACCAATTCAGATGTGAAATCCCCAGTGGAGTGTTGGCATTTTGGATAGGATGGTCAGAGGAAACCTCAATAAGGTGGCTTTTGATTCAAGATCTGAATAAATTGACAGACTTAACCTTGGGGAAGAGAATTCCAGGGAGAAGAACAGTATATGCAAAACCCCTAAAGCAGGAGTGTTCATGGTGTACACAAAGAAAAACAAGGGGTTTGGTGCAGCTGGTTGGAAGGAAAAATAACAGCAAGAATCAAACTCTTTATTATGACTTTCCAGGTCCTAGTATGTGATCAGCCCCCTTGAATGATGTAGGAAGCCACTGGAAGATTTTGAACAAGGAGTGCCATGATCTTTTAATAGGATCAGTCCAGGAAGCCAGGGTATCAGAAAGGTCATCTGTATATTAAATCACAAGGCACTCTAATAGAAGTAGCACTGAAGGGTTAACTAGGAGCTAAGATAATCAAGGAATGAGAGGGAGTGGGCTGGGGAGAGGAGACAGCAAAGGACTGCACCAGGGGTAGAAGGAGATATAGTCTGACTACATGAGGTTCAAACCTGAGTGTTTTTATGGAAGAAAAAAGAGCAATAGATATGGAAGGGGATATGGAAAGAAAACAGGACACCCTTCTGACCTCCAGACCCCTTCTGAGGATAGACGTTAAAGACAGAAAACACCCCCATGTAGGAGGGCTGCAGAGGGGTTGTCAAGATAAGAGCAGGTTTCAGAGGAAGAAGTGGAGAGAACATTCACAGAATAGGCTCCAGATAAAGGGCACCTTGATCATGACTGACCTTGAGTTCCTGGGGACAATGCGAAAAAGTTCAAGAGATGGTGAGGCAAGGGAGAAGGGTCAGAGAAGGCAATGGAAGTAGCAATGGGGGAGATGAGGGGTGATTTCCGTCTTGAACTTGTGAAGAACAGGGAGAAGAGGCATGCTGAGAATTTTGCCACTAGTCCCAAGGCAAACAGTGATGGAGAAGCTGAGTGTTGAGAGGAAAGAGGGATGAGGCAGTCTTTCCAGGAGCAGAAACTTTTCTGGGCTCCTAATTCACTCTTGCTGAAGGAAGCACACCCTAAAGAAGGGTGATCTTTTTGAATGTGGGCTCACTCTGGATTCCCATAAAATAGTGTTCTGCAGGGTGCTGACTCCTTTCTGATCCTGCTGATGGTGGATTGCTGAGGGTATGTGGGCTTACTCGGAACACAGGCAAGCACTTGTCCTCTGATAAACGGGGGGCTGCAGGATGCTGAGCATTCTCCCAGACCAGACAGTACCTCAATACCTTGACTCTTGTTGATGGGAATCTATGAAAGGGGTTCTTTGAAAATTCAGGGATCCTTTTGATACCTGATGAATGAGAAACTGAGGTTACCTTTAGGAATGCTTTCTCATTAAAAACAATGTCTATTTATTGAGCACTTAAGGTGCCAGGCTTTGTGATAGCCCTTTAAATACATTCTTATTTAATCCTCTAATGTCCCCATACCTCAGTGATATAGTATCATTTTAGAGATAAGAAAATTGAGGCTCAGAGCTGTGCTCCAGAGCACTCAGCTAGTAACTGGTAAGTTAGGATTTGAATGCTGGTCTGAATGATGCCAACTTGTGAGCTCATTATCACTATGTTCCACCACCTCCTAGCTGAGAGATTACAAGACTGTTGCCTGATTGAGAGCTGTCAGTAGCTGGGCCAACCTCTAACAAAAGGAAATAAGGAAATCCAAATCAAAACCTCAATGAGATACCACCTCACACCAGTCAGAATGGCTAAAATTAACAAGTCAGGAAACGACAGATGTTGGCGAGGATGCAGAGAAAGCAGAACCCTCCTACACTGTTGGTGGGAATGTCAGCTGGTGCAGCCACTCTGAAAAACAGTATGGAGGTTCCTCAAAAAGTTGAAAATAGAGCTACCATACGACCTAGCAATTGCACTCCTGGGTATTTACCCCAAAGATACAAATGTAGTGACCTGAAGGGGTATGTGCACCCCGATGTTTATAGCAGCAATATCCACAATAGCCGAACTATGGAAAGAGCCAAGATGTCCATCAACAGATGAATGGATAAAGAAGATGTGGTATATATATACAATGGAATATTATGCAGCCATCAAAAGGAATGAAATCTTGACATTTGCAACAACGTGGATGGAACTGAGGGGTATTACGCTGAGCAAAATAAGTCAATCAGAGAAAGACATGTATCATATGACCTCACTGATATGAGGAATTCTTAATCTCAGGAAATAAACTGAGGGTTGCTGGAGTGGTGG
>NW_027785822.1:0-288 GCF_054177405.1 Leptonychotes weddellii | reverse complement strand
TCTGACCACATTCTCAGCTGATGGCGTGGCCTCATAATTCACTCGTGATGTGGAATCCATCTGATGGAATTTATTCCTTTTTCCATTACCAAATCTACAAACCAACTTCTATCAGTAGCATTATATCAGTATTTCTTTTTTTTTTTTAAAGATTTATTTGTTTATTTGAGAGAGCGAGAATGAGAGAGAGTGAGAGTACCTGAGAGGGGGGAGGGCCAGAGGGAGAAGCAGGCTCCTCGCCGAGCAGGGAGCCTGATGCGGGACTCGATCCAGGGACTCCAGGATCAT
>NW_027785821.1:0-288 GCF_054177405.1 Leptonychotes weddellii | reverse complement strand
GAAGTTTTCTCTGGTGGGTGGGGCCTGCAGTCAGACCAGATGTCTGCCTTCAGCCTTTTGCTGGGACTGCAGTTGGACTGGTGTATGTAGTTATCTTCCTCTCTCCCTGGGCTAGGAGTCACTTTGGAGTGGTGCTGGGCCCGGTTGGGGATGTTTTCACAGTGCCAAGCTTGGACACTATTTTGGATGGCTCTGGCCAACGTCATATTGGAGGGGACAAGTCTGCTGGAAACCATGGGGGCGAGGCATGTGGTGTTAGCAAGGTTTGTTCAGGTCAGCTGTAGGAGG
>NW_027785820.1:0-288 GCF_054177405.1 Leptonychotes weddellii | reverse complement strand
TGAGGATGAGGAAAAGGTGCTAGAGATTTGAAGAAAGGAGAGAAGGTATGAAACTGTTATCTAGGAGAGTGGGAGAAGGAATGGACTGGGCAGATATCATACAGCTGCAAGATAACATTAAGGGAACATTTAAATAATAATGATAGCACGTAAACATATCGAGTGCTTATGTTTTGGACACTGTTTTAGAAAGCTTACATATATTGACCTATGAACGGACACAATTATTATTCTTATTTTAAGATAGGAAAACCAAGAAGCTGTCACTTATCTGTGGTCACATAGCTA
>NW_027785819.1:0-288 GCF_054177405.1 Leptonychotes weddellii | reverse complement strand
AATTATAGGTTCCTTAAATTAAAAACAAACCAAAAAACAGCCAGCACCGGAAGCCACCACATGTCCTCACTGGCAAGTCTTAAATGAAGAGAGAGGAAAGAAATCCTTTGAAAATGTATCTGTTTCAATCTTGCAGTTACCAAAACTATACGGAATTATGTAACCTAATTTAAAAAAAACATGCAAAATGTTTAAACGTGCAAAGTTTCTCAGTGATCCTGAAACTCGGGGATTTAAATGGAAGGCTATACCCCGCCCAGTAACTGCAAGGCTGCTACTGTGATGTTT
>NW_027785818.1:0-288 GCF_054177405.1 Leptonychotes weddellii | reverse complement strand
TTGTGGTGCACAGCCCAACGCCCCTCCACCGGGGCCCTGCACCTAACCCACTGGCCTCTCCTCGCTGGCTTCTTAGAGTCGAGCCCAGAATCCGAACTCCCAGCTGCCAGATGAGGAGCAGTTATAGAATCAGGAGTGGGAGTGGGCAGCTGCCCACAGGACAGGACAGACCTTTGAGTGCAGTGCCTTGGTGGGGTAATGTGAAATTATACTGGAATACAGGAACCCTGTCACTGAGGATGGGGAGGGGAGCTGCCTCGTTGTTGGGCAGTAGGAGTCTGATTTCTT
>NW_027785817.1:0-288 GCF_054177405.1 Leptonychotes weddellii | reverse complement strand
GCACGAACAATGAATCATGGAACACTTCATCTAGAACTAATGATGTAATGTATGGGGATTAACATAAGAATAAAAATAAATAAATAAATAAATAAATAAATAAATAAATAAATAAATAAAGCATGCTTTCAAATCAATGAGAAGAACATATCCAATCCAACGGAAAATGAGACCAAAGAGAGGAAGGGTCTTTTTACAACGAGGAAACAGGTGGTGATTAAGCGTGCAGAAAGCTCAGTTCCCTGGGCACATTACACTCACTTGACTATTAACTGGGCAAAACTTAAG
>NW_027785816.1:0-288 GCF_054177405.1 Leptonychotes weddellii | reverse complement strand
AGGGAGCCCGATGTGGGACTCGATCCAGGGACTCCAGGATCATGACCTGAGCTGAAGGCAGTCGCTTAACCAACTGAGCCACCCAGGCGCCCTTGCGTGGACTTTCTTGCCCTGACTGCCTCCCATGGCTGTTCATTCGGCAAAGGTTTATCTGCACCCTCTGTGTGTTCAGAGATAACCCAGCACAGTCTGTGTGTGGAGACCCCACTGTGTGATGGAAACATGAGATGTAGATATTACAGAGACAATGAGGCATTAAGCATGGCAAAACCAAACAAATTTGAAGTT
>NW_027785815.1:0-288 GCF_054177405.1 Leptonychotes weddellii | reverse complement strand
TCTTGTTTGTGGAACTCAAACGCTTTTGCTTTGGGAAGGATTTTCTTTAACGTACTGAAAATCTGAATAAATACACAGGCAAACCATCACTGCTCTGTGGAAAATCCCAGAAAAGGCAATGTAACTGATCAGAAACCAAAGAAGGGGAAGACACAGTTAATAAACACTCATTCACTCTGCAAATATTTCTTAAAAACACGCGTTTTATACAGGTACTGCCTGACACTGAGATTAGCAGAGAACAAGCTAGACACATGCCCTGGCCTAACAGAGTTTGCATTTCAGCCT
>NW_027785814.1:0-288 GCF_054177405.1 Leptonychotes weddellii | reverse complement strand
GGCATAGATCAAAGTCCATGTTTTTGTTTTTGTTCTTTTTTATAAGGATATTCAACTGTTCTAGTATCATCTGTTGAAAAGACTATCTTTTTTTTTTTTCCCTGAATTGCTTTTGTATCTTTGCCAACAGCAGTTGTCCATAAAAATGTGTGGGTCTTTTCTCTTCTGTTGATATACTTGTCTATCTTAATGCCAACATGACACTCTCTTGATTATTGCAACTTTTTAATACAACCTGAAATCTGGTAGTGTTAGTTTTCCAACTTTGTTTTTTGTTTTTCAAAGTTG
>NW_027785813.1:0-288 GCF_054177405.1 Leptonychotes weddellii | reverse complement strand
TCCACCAAGGGATGAACAGATAAAGAAGACGCAGTCTAAATATACAATGGAATATTTCTCAGCCATAAAAAAGTAAATCCGGTCATTTATGACAACATGGGTGAATCTGGAGGGCATTATGCTAAATGAAATGAGTCAGAGAAAGACGAATACCATATGGTATATATGGAATCATATGCGGAATCTAAAAAAGGGGGGCGTCAAACTCACAGAAACAGAGTAGAATAGTGGTTGCCTGTGGCTGGAAGGTGAGAGAAATAGGGAGATATTGATCAAAGTGTTCAAACT
>NW_027785812.1:0-3407 GCF_054177405.1 Leptonychotes weddellii | reverse complement strand
AGTGCGTATCCGAGGTCTCGGACGCCAAGAGCAGCCTCACAGAGGAAGAGCGCTCCTGGCCGTGCGTCGGATCTGGAGACCCGGCTACTGATTCGGGCGGATGTGCCTGGTGCCAGGAGGTGCCGGGGTGCTCCCCGCCCGCAGAGACAGTAATGGTTTGTGACTCTGAGCTCACCGGAAGGTCAGCTGGGTCAAAGAGGGAGCTCGAGCGTTTGTTTAAACCTCGGTCCAAGATTCTCCCCACTTGCGGCTGGAAGGTGATGAGTTCTGAGCCGCACCAGAGTCGGACGCCCTGAGTCTGACACCACCTGCCGTTTGAAGAGAAACCCATGCGTGTTAATCACTAGGAAGGAAAAAGAAATGCCAAGCACCACGGTTCACTTGGCAAATGTTTGCCAGGCACAGCGGCCCCACCAGGCAGCGTCCTGGCCGCTGGAGGTAAAACAGAGGTAAACAGAAGGGTCGGGTCCCTGGCCTCAAGGGGTTTGCCCGCTGGTGGGCGTTCTGCCCGCGAACCTGAGCCAAAAAGCCAGGGAAGGAAAGACGTGAAGAGCGTTGGGAGTGCTGCTTTGGGAAAGGCAATCAGGAGGGTCTCCTGGAGGCGGTGATGTGCGAGCCAAAGCCTGAACTGCTAGCAAATGGAAGTAGCTGCAGAAAGAGCCCCGGGTGGGGAGCACGGGCATCAGCACCTTCGGGGGGGGGGTCCTGGGGGCAGAGGTTAGAGACAGAGCTCCGCGAGGCTGGGCAACCAGCCCAGAGTCTTCACGGGAGCCCAGAGCTCGCTCTCATCGGCTCTGCTCTATCCACTCGGCCCTGCTAAGTTTAGGTTGGATTTAGGAATGAGCATCGGCCCCCGCCTCATGCCCGCTTCTCTCCAGCCACCCGCCTACCCCTTCAGTGCGTCCGCTCGGTCCTCTGGGCGAGCCTTGCCCCCATCTAGGGGCCCTCCCTCCAGCTCCCTGTGTCCCTCTGTCTCGGGGCCTCAGCTGCAGGGTCTCCTCCTCAGGAAGGCCTCCCTGACTACCCACCCAGACATCCCTCTTGAGGCCAGGACTCTGCTGGGGTCTCCCCAGAGCAATTCGGCCTCCCCACGAGCATCCTCTGCCCCCAGGAGAGTGTGGGCCCCATGGGAGAGAGGGCTGGTCCAGGACCCCACCTCTGTCCGCATGTGCAAACCCCAGAACAGAACTTGGCACACCACCACGCGGCCCGATCTGCTGAGTGGGAGGCTCAGGTTGGGGGACGGAGTCAGGGAGGGCTGGTTTTGAAGGATGAATAGGAGTTCTCCAGGGAGACCAACAGAGATGGCATTTCTAGAGAGGGGCTACTACATCTGGACAAGCCAGGGGTGGTGAATCACCACTGATCACCGGCAAGTGCATCCGATGATGGGTTATTGGTGCGGAGCAGGTAGCTGGGGAGGTCGGACGGAGAGATCACTTGCCAGGAGCCTTTGGGCGAGGCCGGAAAGCCCGGGGCTCAGGGCTGATGCTGCAGGGGACCTGGGGGCAGCGGAAGGGTCTTACACAGACAAGAGACAGGGGGTCGGGTGTGGGTGGAAAAGGCTGCATGGGGGGCAGTGTGAAGGACCGACTAGCGGGAGACTCTGGTCCCATGGGGGCTATTTATTCTCGGTCAGGGCAAGAAATGGTGTGGTTGCTGGTGATGGTGGACCGAGGAGGGGGATCCCAGAGATGTTTGGGGGCAAAAGGACGGCGCGTGGAGCTCAAACATGCAGGTGTTTCTGGCTTAGGGGCCAGCAGCCACGTCTGAGCTGGGAGCCTGGGGCAGCCAAGCTTGGGCAAAGGTGACGCACGTCAGTCTGAGGGTTGGGGTTCATCTTGGGGACGGGCATCCGGGAGATGAGAGGACACTTGGGGGCGCACCCCTCGGGCTCCTGCATGGTGTGGCCAGACTGGAAGACGGATCTGAAAGCCAGTGGGGCAATGAGGTGGTGGCCAAGGGAGCCCCCTCTGCTGTGCCCCCATTTCTCATCCGAGTTTATCCTGACGGGCTTAGTGGGAGCAAGTCCTGTTCCCCGCTCTGGAGAGACTCCTGCGTGGAGCACCGATCCCCCTGTTGTGGGATTCAACCCACTTCCTCCTTCCCTTTGCAGAGGGATGCAGAGCTCGGGGGTCCTGGAGACGGTCGTGGGGCCCCCTCTCCGTCCCTGTTCCTCCTCCTGTAACAGGAAGAGAGGCCCGGGTGCTGATGAGGGACGCATCTCTCCGTCCAGGCAGACACAGGCGGCGGGCCACGTCCCCAAGGGAGTGCTGAGCTTCCTCCCACCCCTGCCCGCGTTCACAGACCCGTGAGACGCATGAGCTGCCGGAACAGCAGGTTCTCTCCCCCTCTCCACTCTGGGGATTCACACTCCATCCCGCAGCCTGCGTTCACTGTGACCGCTGCTCACCCCCAGCCCGCATCTGCTTCCCTCCCTGCACTCTCCAGACTCCTCTCCAGTACCACCGCCTCCGGGAAGCTTTCCGTGATGCTCCAGGGTTTGCGACTCTGATCACGCTCCGACCTTATGGGCGATTATGTCCTCTCCCCACCGCAGAGCCCTGGGGCTGTGGCCGGCCCACTGACAAGGGGGTGGGGACCACCACGGCCTGCCGCAGGCCCCCGCCATGGGTAGAACATCCTTTGACTGAGGGAAGCTGTGGGCTGACCAACCCGCGGAGAGCAGGACCCGTGAGCCCAGCCAGCCCCTTCATTTATTTAACAGGCCATATAAATCACGTAACATTTTATAAATCATATAAATCATGTTTTTATGAAGCATGAAAATCACCTGTAAAGATACCACCTGTGGATGGAGGCAGCCCGCAGGGAAACCTCGAGCATTCCAGGACGGATGCGCGGTCCCCGCCCCGTGCCCTGGCCCTGGCCCTGTCCGCGTGCCCGCACAACCTTCCCCAAAGGGAGAAAAGCAAGAGGCGTTCCCGGAGTGAGGGCGTGGGCTTGCGGGGGGACAGCACAGCGAGGATCCCAGATCCGCCCCTGCTGCCTGAGATTTCGGAGCAAGACGCTCGTCATCTGAGACTCCAGAAGCCTGAGGTGAGGACTCTCAGCCTTCGCTGTCTCTGGGGGCTCCCCGGGAACTCGGGGTGTTCCCCAGCAGCGTTTCTGAAAAGCTGGGAGACTCTGAGCAGAGGCCTTCCCTGGAGAGATGAGGGAAAGGCCCTGGATTTGGGGGCAGAGTGTCCCCTGGCCTCCTCTGCTCTTTCCAAGACTGCGTCCTCCTCCATTCACGGCTCTGGAAGCCTTCAGTGTGGCTTGGGCAATGGGCAGTGTGCACAGTGTCCATCACTGGACACGCCCCCTTTTCCCCAATAAGGCCTCCGCTTCTACAGGTAATCTGGAAAGAGTGAACGCGCTAGTGGGTCGTGGGGGGGGCTTCTCAG
>NW_027785811.1:0-288 GCF_054177405.1 Leptonychotes weddellii | reverse complement strand
GCATGGAGCACTGGGTGCTATGCACAAACAATGAATCATGGAACACTACATCTAAAACTAATGATGTAATGTATGGGGATTAACATAAGAATAAAAAAATAAAAAAAGCTCAGGCTTTCGAGTGAGGAGTCTGGATCTGGGTCCCTCCTCTGCCTTTCATGAGTAGGTGTTCAGGGATTGCGACACCTTGCTGAGCTTCCCTTCCCATCTTTAGAAGGGGCAGATTGCACTGTCTACAGGGCCACCATCTGCAGGACTCCAGAGAGGACCAAGCACAAAGAACGCGTG
>NW_027785810.1:0-288 GCF_054177405.1 Leptonychotes weddellii | reverse complement strand
GAAGCCAGACCCAAAAGTACGCATCTCGTATGATTTCATTTGTATAAAACAAAACGAAAAACTAAACAGTGGTGTTGAGATTTTAAAGTTATAAATAAATGCAAAGAAATAAATGTCAAAATACAGGTAACATTACATGAGAGTTTGAGAGGGGCTGTGGTACACTGGATACATTGAATCTCTTGACCTAAGTGTCTCCGTTAACTGCATGTTTACTTTGTGATATGTCATAAAATGTTTACTTTGTGATATGTCACAAAGCTGTGGAATTCTGTGTTCTTCGTACAT
>NW_027785809.1:0-288 GCF_054177405.1 Leptonychotes weddellii | reverse complement strand
ACTATTTTCCCTATTGCAATAGTATATTGCTGATTAAAATCTGTCCTAATCACTTTGACTAATATCCAGTTTTGTTTATCTTTGACAATAACCAAGCCTTAAAACAGTCTCATTCATTAATTCGTTCATATATTCAATTAGTCAACAAATCTTTTTTGGGCACTATTACCAGATGTTGTGTTATGTGTTAGGGATAACGGTATAGAAAACAGGTCCTTTGTTGTTGAGGAGCTCTGAGTCTAAAGAAAGGATAGATATGCAATTACTTTTCTTTTTTTTTTTTTTTTT
>NW_027785808.1:0-288 GCF_054177405.1 Leptonychotes weddellii | reverse complement strand
GGGTCCATCAGGAGGTAGGAGGGTGTGTGTCTGACCGTCTGACCATGTAGCTGGGCTTTCTCCGACACCAGAGAAGGTGGTCTGGATGCACGTCCCGGAGAGGTGAGCCTCCTGCAGCGCACAGGTGCTGCAGCTGATGTCGCCCACAAGAGGGTCGCCCACCTCCCCACAGCTGCAGAGACGCCCAGAACAGCTCCGCGGCAGGTGGGCCGCTGAAACATTGTCATGCTGGCCGTTGGAAACGTCAGGGGGCTGTTATCTCGACTAGGTGGTGCTTTCCCTTTTACG
>NW_027785807.1:0-288 GCF_054177405.1 Leptonychotes weddellii | reverse complement strand
ATGTCTTTCTCTGTTTGACTTATTTCACTCAACATAATACCCTTCAGTTCCATCCACGTCGTTGCAAATGGCAAGATCTCATTCCTTTTGATGCGCCCCCCTTTTATATATATTTAAAGCACATTAACTCTTGGCTCAGGTTAGAACAATAACAAACTGCTTTGTGGCTATCCTTAAGAAAGTCATCTGAAATGAGTAGACCCAAGTGACATTTGCAATCAAGATCCTGGTTAAGTAGTGGCCTTGTGGAGGGGTTCTCAAATCAGGCCTGTATCTTCCTGAGTCCGT
>NW_027785806.1:0-288 GCF_054177405.1 Leptonychotes weddellii | reverse complement strand
TTTAGGCTCTTACAATTAGATCCTGAGATTTTATATAAATTAAATAAAGATTTAGTCTGTAGCTTTTCAGGTTCTCCGTAGGGTTGATTATACATAAAAATAATAAATACAAAGTGACCCCAACATTCTTTTAAATGTCACATCTTCCTATAATCTATACTTCTGAAAGTATCTTTTTATGAACAATTTCACCATTAAATTTAAAAAGTCTTTAGGTTCTCTCGGTGAATGTGAACCATTTGTTTTTTGTTGTTCTTTGAAGGAGGGGCTATTTCTTTTTTTTTTTTT
>NW_027785805.1:0-288 GCF_054177405.1 Leptonychotes weddellii | reverse complement strand
CACCACCTACGTGCACACTGAAGACGCTCCAAATAAAGCTCTGCATTGCCAAACAACGTGCCTTTGGAGATGTTCCGGGGCGAGAAGTTGCTGGCTGCAGCGTGTGGGGAGACTGGCTGGTGGTCACATGTGTGTGGCCCTCGGCACCCTCTCCGAAAGCAGGCTCAGTGCGCCGGGCGGGCCTGTCCCTGCTCAGGGCAGGCGGGGGCGGGGTGGGGGGTGTGCGGCGGGGAGGACGCCGCCTCCCTCCTTCCTGAGCAACCGGCTCCTGGGGCTTCTTCAGAGCCT
>NW_027785804.1:0-288 GCF_054177405.1 Leptonychotes weddellii | reverse complement strand
CATTTACCTCCCATAAGTTACAAAAGTCATTTCACCTGCCTCTTCATCAATTCCTAGAATTATCCACATTTTGATAGTTGCCATTCTAGTGGATTTGAAATCATATCTCCTTGTAATTTTCATTTGTGTTTTATTTCTGTGGTCCCTAGTAAGATGAAGCATATTTTCATGCTTTTACCCTTTGCCATTTGAGTCTCTCCCTTTTATCCCTGTTCTTTTTCAAATTCTTTTTCTTCTTGATTTGTAGGGTGCTTTAGAATTAGCAGAATGCTAATTCCCAGAAGTATG
>NW_027785803.1:0-288 GCF_054177405.1 Leptonychotes weddellii | reverse complement strand
TAAATTTCCTTCCTGGCCAGCTGGATGGGGACCTTAAACTGATTACATTTGGCTTAAGGAAATAAGTGATGTGACAATTCTACCTTCTTAAAGTGTGGAGTTCATTCAACTTATTTCAGGGGTGTTAAATGAAAATTTAATCCTGCCTCATTTCTCATTAATTGTCCCACTCCCAAATCAGCGCACCCCCCCCCCCCCCCGCCAAGGGGCTAGGAATATAGTAACTAAAATAACCAGTTCTTTTTCTTGCGGGGGGGAGGGCAGAGAGAAAGGGAGGGAGAGAATCTT
>NW_027785802.1:0-288 GCF_054177405.1 Leptonychotes weddellii | reverse complement strand
CTGAGGGACATCACTCTAGTGGCTAAGCAGGGGGTGGAACCCTCGTGGGACAGTGTGGTCTCGGGACCCTCGGGGTCATAGAAAGACCGGGGGTGCCTGAGTGCGGCAGAACTCCCAGGTATCGGAGCAGGGAAGCCGGCTGCAGAGACGGAGCCAAGGCGCAGGCTCTCAGCTCGGGGTTGCCATAAACCGTGACCCGCGGCACAGTGGGGCCACTGCTCCCCCAGCAGGGACCCAACAAGTGGGAGATTCAGGGAGACTCCCCTTCCTCCCCTGGGAGGAGCTGCG
>NW_027785801.1:0-3407 GCF_054177405.1 Leptonychotes weddellii | reverse complement strand
AAGGGAATATGAAAACATACAAACAAAAAACAAAAAGAAAAAACTCATTGCCAAACTGAAAATTGCATAGATTTTCTTGTATGTTGTCTTCTAAACATTTCATAGTTTTGCATTTTACATTAAGGTCTATGATCCATTTTGAATACATTTTTATAAAAGGTGGAGGGAAAAAAGGGAGATTTTAAATAAAGGACAAATCCTTAAAAAAAAAAAAAGAAAAAAATGATGGATAGTCTTTTGTAGCTCTGCGGTTTCTTTACATTAGGCTAGGGCCAGCACAACTGATCCCAAGCTCCTGCTGGATTTCCCAGGCATGACAGGATGGGCTGCTTAGGCAGCCAACTCTGCTCCATCACTTGTTTCCATAATGTGGGCAGAAGTCCAGCATAGCTAGGTTGGTTTCTTTGCAATTATTTCATTTGTGTCATGTTGTAGGTTAAGTGACAATCTAGCACTTCAGATGGTCCCCTAGGCTCCACATTTTGGTCTCACTCTGATAAGAGTCATTCCCTGGCCTTGTAACATGTATTGTTTTCGATGATACCAACTCTGGAATTTTTTAAAATTATTTTTTATTGTGGTAAAAAAACCATGTAACATAAAATTTATCATCTCAACCATTTCTAAGTATATAGTTCAGTTATGTTAAGTACATTCACAGTGTTGCATAATCAATCTCCGGAACTTTTCCAATTCACAAAACTAAAACTCTATACCCATTACATGACAACAGCCCATCCCCCCTTCTTCGAGTCCCTCATAACTACCATTCTTTCTATTTCTATGACTCTGACTCTTCTAGATAACACATACAAGTGGAATCATAAAGTGTTTCTCTTTTGTGACTGACTTATTTCAATGAGCATAATGTCCTTGAGGTTCATCCATGTGGTAGCATGTGTCAGAATTTCCTTCCTTTTAAAGGCTGAATAATATTACATTGTGTGTATATGCCATATTTTATTCCATTCCTACCTCAGTGGACACTTGGGTTGCTTTCACCTCCAACTCTGTATTTCTTAGGATTCAACAGTTTGAGTGGCAATGCTGTTCTATTAATATTTCTACAACAATCTTTCCCAAGGCCTTAGTTGTCTTACTATATGAGACATCTTTTCCCCAAAAAGCACTTGACTGATGTTAAGAAAGTATCAACTTGAAATAAGGCAAGAGGATGGCTGTACGTTCTTTCACTGTCTTCCTGGTACATTTTCTAACAGGCCAAGGATTAACTGATTCTCTGAGGGAATGCACCTTATTTGACAAACTATTTACTCTAGATTAAAGCTCAGACCCTTATGAAGTGACATGTTTATTGGTAGAATTTTGTTCAGTAGTGATGCAATGCAAGAAAAGAAAAGAAAAGAAGAGAAAAGCCATTTTCTACCTTATCCTGGTATAGGGCTCATGCCTACTCTTCTGACACAATCAGGCTTCTCCATAGCTTGGCAACAAAAACTTCACTGAAATGAAGGAATGTGGTAATTTACACTGGCTGTTCTGGCAAGAAAGAAATTCAAAGTGTAATTTTTTTTTTTTAAAGATTTTATTTATTTATTTGACACAGAGAGACACAGCGAGAGAGAGAACACAAGCAGGGGGAGCGGCAGGCAGAGGGAGAAGCAGGCTTCCCACTGAGCAGGGAGCCCCACTCGGGGCTCGATCCCAGGACCCTGGGATCATGACCTGAGCCGAAGGCAGATGCTTAACGACTGAGCCACCCAGGTGCCCCTCAAAGTGTAATTTTTTTAAGTTATAAATATGGCTCATATATAAACATAACATGAGCCTGTGGCAAGGATTTATTTAATTCATTAATGTGAGAGCAAGCAGAATGGTGAACAGTGCAAAGAGCATTTGAGGGACTGAATATGTAACGGAACTAGAGAACACATATCCAAATAAGATTGCTAGGGGCGCCTGGGTGGCTTAGTTGGTTAAGCGTCTGCCTTCGGCTCAGGTCATGATCCCAGGGTCCTGGGATGGAGCCCCACATCGGGCTGCTTGCTTGGTGGGGAGTCTGCTTCTCCCTCTGCCTCTCCCCGGGCTTGTGTACTCTCTCTCTTCTCCTTCTGTTTTTTGTTTTTGTTTTTGTTTTTTTTTTGAAAACTGGTCAACAATGCAATAACACATTGAGCCTGTAAGTGTGTCCAAGCATTTTAATCTAAATCGAGGGCAAGGTACATCTACATGTTGACACTTAGACTGAACTTAGAACTACTAGGCTTCTGTCCATCACAACTTAACGCTGCAGCATGAGCCAGGTGGCTGGGGAGGCCTCAAGGTGTGTTTCCTAAAAGTCGGAGTGGGAAGGCTGGCTAAGCTCACAGGTCTCAGCAAAGATAATAAAATAAATAAAAAACCAAGTTTCCATAAACTCTGCATTTCCATAGCCACCTGCAGCCAAACCTTCCTAATTTGGAGATGTGCCCCCTTTCTTGCAAAGGGTTTACTATATGGCTCTGCTTTGCATTGGCAAAGTGCAAGTGACTGTAGAAAGTAAGCCAGAGACACAATCGATCCCTTTTCCTTTCTCCCTAGCGGTGTGTGTGTGTGTGTGTGTGTGTTTGTATTATTGTACTGCACAGCCACAGAGCATGGAATTTTAAGCATTCTAGAGATCAATTTAATTGACATTTAGTGAAAAGCAAGTGGCTCATTTTAAAAGTGTATCCCCAAAGATCAGGGACTTACTCTCAAGGATGGAAGTGATACCTTAGTTGCCTTCCTTTTTAATATCTGATACCTAGGAGAGAGAACAGCATGAATTATTCAGGGATTTATTGAATTCTGTAAATTTTCCTTCTTCTTTTGCCCCATGTGAGAGAGAATACTGAGATAAATGGTAATTTCTAGACTAAAATCAAAGGAAGATGAGAAAAGCAAAGTATGTATTTTCAGTGAGTATTTCAAGGCTACAGTAAACTCTGTTAAAAGTCTCCCATACAGGTTAATCACTGTCACATTGCAAACACTTCTTTGATAAAAAGAAACATTTTAAACTACTGCCTTCCTCAGTTTTCTCTATGTGTGGGAGCTCCCCCCTGTGAGATGATCTGTTTGAATTTGACTCTAAATTCTTCAGTCAGCAGTGTTCCTTTCTAAATGGAACTAAATTTGGCTAAATGGAAAGGTTGGTGGTCTCACCCTGGGACTACAAAATACCTCCCTGGCATTGTGACTTTTCCCTGTTTAGTCAATGGGATGACAGATGAAGAAATTTCTCTGCTGAAGTTGATGAGGCTAACGCCTATTACCGGGAAATCTTTATCCTGGTTTTAGAATTTTATGAACCTCTGCTTTACATGCAATACTTGTGTTTAGGACCATTTCACTCTTTAAACAAAATTAGTACCCAGATTTGTTGTCGTTACTGTTGCTGTTTTTTTGTGGTGGTGGTGGTGTTT
>NW_027785800.1:0-288 GCF_054177405.1 Leptonychotes weddellii | reverse complement strand
TCAAGTGGTGGCTGAGAAGATGGACTTTGGGGTCAGAATGGCTTGCATTCTAATCCACACCACGAGGTTGTGCCACATAAATTAGCCACAGAATCTCAGTAGCTTAGCAGAATACAGTTTATTCCTCACTCTGGCAAAGTCTAAGTGGGCAGTATGGCCCTCTTCCGTATTGTAGCCTTTGGAATATGTGATCCCGAAGGCTCCTTCAGCAGAGAAAAAGTAAGAAGGTTCGTACCAAATGTTTTTAAGGACCGGGGCTGTGAGTGGTTACATCACGTCCCTTCTCAT
>NW_027785799.1:0-288 GCF_054177405.1 Leptonychotes weddellii | reverse complement strand
CAGTGGGTTCAGCATTGGCTGCTACTACATACATTGGCAACAACAAAAGCCAGGGAGCCCTCCATGGTCTCTCCTGTACTATTACTCAGACTCAAAGAAGTACCAGGGCTCCAGGCGCCCCAGCCACTTCTCTCCATCCAAAGATACTTCAGACAATGCAGGGCTCCTGCTCATCTTGGGGCTGCAGCTTGAGGACGAGGCTGACTATTACAGTCTGATTGGACACAGTAATGCTTCTCACGGTGACACAGGCAGATGGGACGTGGTACAGAAACCTCCATCTGTTTG
>NW_027785798.1:0-288 GCF_054177405.1 Leptonychotes weddellii | reverse complement strand
GAAAGAAAAAATAAGTTGGACTTCATCAAAATTAAAAACTCTCGTGCATCAAAAGACACTATTAAGAAAAGAAAAAAAATAAAACCAAAGGAATGGAAGAAATTTGCAAATCTTGTATCTGATTAGGGATTGAGATCCAGAAATGTATAAAGAACTCTACAACTCAACCAACAGAAGCAACCCAATTCAAAAATGAACAAAGGACTTGAATAGCCATTTCAAAGAAGACAGACAGCTGGCCAATAAGCACACGAAAAGATGCCTAACGTGAGAACCACAGTGATACAT
>NW_027785797.1:0-288 GCF_054177405.1 Leptonychotes weddellii | reverse complement strand
TGCGTCCTGTGCCGCCGCTGAAAACTGGATCCCTCTGACACCTAACATGGTCTACACCTCGCTGGTTTCCCCTGTTAATCCCTCCCAAGTCAAAGTCTTCTACAAGCTTCCCTGATTGGCGGAGCCTGAGTCACTGGCATGTTTCTTTCTTTTTTTTTTTATTTTAATTTTTTTATTGTTATGTTAATCCCCATACATTGCATCATTAGTTTTAGATGAAGTGTTCCATGATTCATTGTTTGTGCATAACACCCAGTGCTCCATGCAGAATGTGCCCTCCTCAATCCC
>NW_027785796.1:0-288 GCF_054177405.1 Leptonychotes weddellii | reverse complement strand
TTATTTCTTGTTCTGTACTTTGCCCAGCTCTTTTAAACCAGTGACCTTGCTGCCAGTCCCCTTCCTTGCATGAATCTCTATGCTCTCCCATACCCCTTTTGTCTGAGTTGTATCTTCTGTGCTTTGTGGTCACCAGGATGCCAGGTCATGGAGCAGGCCGGCTTCCCTGGGTGAGGTCAGCTGGCCTCCGGGAGCACGTGGTCTGCACCCACTCTGTGAAATGTATCAGAAGCCCAGCTGGGCCCTGCTCTGGCTTCTCCAGGCAGAGTCGTATTTCCTCCCGCTTCC
>NW_027785795.1:0-288 GCF_054177405.1 Leptonychotes weddellii | reverse complement strand
TTGTGTGAGCTCTGTCTGGTGGACAAGGGGAGCCCTTTGGGCCTGGCCTTAGTCTCTCCCTAGTCTCTCCCAGAGCTCCAGAGGTCAACTTGACAGGCCTAAGCTCTACACCACCCATAAATCACAGGATGAGCACACACTATTGGATATGGATGACCCAAGGCCGCACGTAGTGTTAAACAAAGGGCATTTGTTTATCCATGGCAGAAGTTCCCAAGGGCTCAGAGGTTAGGTCCCAGGATTTAAGGGCAAGTGGTAAATGTTTAAACCTTTCTTTGGAATGTGGAG
>NW_027785794.1:0-288 GCF_054177405.1 Leptonychotes weddellii | reverse complement strand
TTTAAGATATGTAACATAATGATTTAATATATGTATATATTGCAAAATGATTACCATAGTAAGATTAGTTAACATCCATTACCTCACATAGACATTCACACCTCATATATTAAAACAGGTTTTAAATAATGTCCAGGATTTTTCTTAGTTTGGGTTTTCATTTTAAATTCTTCTGAACTATTTCCTTTCTCTTCCCCCACGTATCTCCAAGCCCACTCCAAAGAAATAACTGTTAACAGTATTTTATATAGCCTTCTGGAATTTCTTATGTATATATAAACTCCCGCA
>NW_027785793.1:0-288 GCF_054177405.1 Leptonychotes weddellii | reverse complement strand
TGCAGCAAGTTTTTATATCATAGCAACTTAACCTGGCAGCTATCATGGCCCTTCCCCTCCGTGCACTGCCAGTGTTTTCAAGGATATCAAGGCTTGCCTTCCAGGCATTTTTTGTTACAAGGGAGATGCTCCTAGCTGAGCCATCCCCAGAGCCCCTGACCTTGAACGCTAAACAAAGATTCTTCTGCATTTTCTGCTTTCTGGGAATATAGAGGGAGGATGGGATCTCTACATTCTTGATAGTGATTAACAGAGGCATTCAGGATGTGCTTGCACAAGCTAGCGAAC
>NW_027785792.1:0-288 GCF_054177405.1 Leptonychotes weddellii | reverse complement strand
TTCTCTGCCCTTTCCAGCTTCTCGAGGTTGCCCACAGGCCTCGGCTCACGGCCCCTTCTTCCCTCTTGAAAACCAGCAATGGCTGGTGAAGTCTTTTTTTTTTGAAGATTTTATTTATTTATTTGACAGAGAGATAGAGAGAGCACAAGTAGGCAGAGTGGCAGGCAGAGAGAGAGGGAGAAATAGGATCTCCGCTGAGCTGGGAGCCCAACGTGGGGCTCGATCCCAGGACCCTGGAATCATGACCTGAGCCGAAGGTAGACACTTAACTGACTGAGCCACCCAGGT
>NW_027785791.1:0-288 GCF_054177405.1 Leptonychotes weddellii | reverse complement strand
GGTTTGTTTTATATGCATAATTAAAGAGTCAACCTTCAAAAAAAAAAAAAAGAATATATTAATTCTCACTAAAAGGTAACATCATTTTTACAGGGCTCCTGGGTGGCTCAGTCAGTTAAGCATCTGCCTTCAGCTTAGGTCATGATCCCAAGGTCCTGGGATCGAGTCCCACATTGGGCTCCCCGCTCAGTGGGAAGCCTGCTCTTCCCTC
Organism: Leptonychotes weddellii; assembly: GCF_054177405.1. Taxonomy (NCBI): domain Eukaryota; kingdom Metazoa; phylum Chordata; class Mammalia; order Carnivora; family Phocidae; genus Leptonychotes; species Leptonychotes weddellii. The sequence goes on along the minus strand of NW_027785791.1, from coordinate 77 downwards.
TCCCTCTGCCTGCCTCTCCTCCTGCTTGTGCCCTCTCTCTCTCTCTCTCTCAAATAAAATATTTTTTAAAAAAATAT
>NW_027785790.1:0-3407 GCF_054177405.1 Leptonychotes weddellii | reverse complement strand
TCTGTGGAACATAAGGAATAACATGGAGGACATTAGGAGAAGGAAGGGAAAATGAAGGGGGGAAATCAGAGGGGGAGACAAACCATGAGAGACTATGGACTCTGAGAAACAAACAGGGTTTTAGAGGGGGGGTGGGGATGGGTTAGCCCGGTGATGGGTATTAAGGAGGGCAAGTACTGCATGGAGCACTGGGTATTATATGAAAACAATGAATCATAGAATACTACATCAAGAGCTAATGATGTACTGTATGGTGACTAACATAACATAATAAAATTAAATTAAATTTAATTTAAAAAATAAAGAATACGGTGTCTTACATTTCTCAGAAAGATAAGTTTCTATAATGCAGTGTTTGAATCAGATGATATTTATTCCATTCTACCTTATGTAATTGTTACTTGAATCTGTGCATTGAATGGCCAAGCACCAAGATATGAGTGAGTAGAGAGTAGGGTCATGAATAGAAAAGCATTTCCAACCCCCTTTTATTTCTAAGCAGGTCATATTTTAAGTTCTACAATGCTTAGAGAAAAAGCTTTGATAACCATACCTGATCCAAATTAGTCAGCTGCTGCTTCTGTTCATTCTCATAAGAGGAAAGAATGGCAGAAGTTGCTCTGAAAATATAAACACACACAAATAACCACAATTTGCCTCATAGACAGTTTCCTTGTTCACGATCCAAGAGCAAAGACTGTGTAAATCTAAAAAGTGAAAAGACCCTTCAGTTCATTTAATATTAACATGAATCTGCTATTGGATTAAGAAGTGAATACTAAAACAATAAAAGAATTGGATGACTTAGTTTCTGGAATGCAGTAAATTGAGAAATATCTACCTTATATCCATAAACTCATCAAACAACATATTATTTTATTTTAAAGTGAAGATTAATCAAATGAAATGTGACTCTGGCATTTAATGATTTCAACTTGTTTTGTGAATGCCGGCAAGTTAATCGTTAATATTGATAAATACAGTCATCCTTTAAAACAGAGAGAAAAAGCATGTAGTTTAACAGAACCAATAAATATAAATTACTGCTCCATAAAACACACCTCTTGCCCTTGTTTCTCTTCAGGAAAACAAGAGAGGTCCATGACTGTTTACAAACAGTTCTGAGATCAGACTCACTCAGGGTGACTGGAGCTTGGATGGACCCGAGAGTGTGTTGGATGGAGGAAGACGCGGATCACATGCCCTGTCCCTGTCTGCCCTCACGTGTCCGCCATCCCAGGCAGTTTGGAATGCCAGGGGCAGGCTCCACTAGTCCCAACATCTCAAAGTCCTCTTTATGTATAAAATACCATTTTGTGGACTTAAACCATCAAAATGGAGCCATCCAATCAGAAAGCAGCTGTCATGGCTAAATAATGATTGAAACAAAAAAAAATCTGTGAAGATACAGATGATTTGTATCTAAATATAGTTAATATACATGATTTTGCCAAGAGAAGGCGAGAGCAACAAATTCACAACCTTTTCCACAAAGTAAGCACTTCCTAGATGTGAGCCAAACTAACTACAACATTTAGTCTGGAAGCGTTTTGTTACAAGGTGGGGAGTGAGGCTGCTGCAAAGGAGTTGGTGAGGGTTGGAAGCAGTCCTTGGAAAGGCTGGGAAGTGCTATCCTCAGCGGATGCGCCATCTTTCCAGGTTCCTCCCTTAGGCTGGCATCCTGTCTTCTGCTGTCAAGAAGTTCAACGGTTCTCACCACAACTGTTCCCCAGACTTTCCAAGCCTTGACTTTCCAGATTCTGCCCCGCCGCACTTCATCAAGGTCATCTCTCTGTCTCGTGGGAAAATGGTGGAGGCCAGTCATTGGCTGGTAAATGTTTAACTACCAGCTATTCGGAAGGGACAAAAAATGTCATGATGTGTGGTCTTTACCAATGTCTGTGGTGTCACTGCTCCGACCATGGCTGAATTCAAGACTCTGGTTTGACTGTACTTGGCGCTGGGAAGAAATGCACACATCATGGGCTGGTAGCACCTGGCTCTGACTGCACCCTGGGGGCTGCTGGCTCTCTGGGCACTCTGGGAGCTCAGGAGATGAGAGGTCCAGATAGAGGAACAGGGAATGTCCCCCAGAGGTCTGCAGGTGAGTGGAAGAGAGGGTTGGTGCTGGGTAAGGAAGTGCGTTATTTTTGACTAGCTGTTGAGCAGTCGGGGGGAAACTCCTAGCTGGAGACTAGTTCCATGTGAGGGAGGAGGGTACTGAGAACACTCAGCAGGGAGGCAGTTTTGAAGTTTTAAGTATGTTTCTCAGTTATTTTTAAACTTTTCTTATCATAAGAATCACACAGAAGCTCTTCTTAAAAGTGCATGCTTTTTGGTTTTAACCCAAACTGACAATCAGTCCTTCCAGGGAGACCCTTGAGAAATCATATTTCAGCAAGTGGTTCTATGATTCTATTGATCAGATCAGGCAAGACTGGGAAGCACAGAAATAGAAGTTGACTCAGGGCATAGTTATTTAAGGGAGAGAAAGTAGAACGGTGTTTTTCAACCCTTACCATGTACAGAATCACCTGGGGAAGTTCATAAATTCTGTTGCTTAGTAGCCACCCCGGAGATTCGGATCTGCCTCGGGTGGGGAAGCCTGGACATCTGCGGGTTTGAAGAGTTCCCAGGGGATTCAAATACTCAGCCCAGACGGGGCAGTGCTGATGTGTGTACTGAGAGTGAGGACCGACATCAGAATTGGAGGCAAATCAACAGGATGAGCTGAAGTGTGTGAGGTCGCAGCTGCAGGTGGTGGGTGGGTACGTCTGTCCATCCTCCATCCCCCCTCAGACAGAGGCTCGTGCCTGTGCCCCTCCTGAGTCCCCAGCACTTAGCCAGTGGTCGGCATATGGTAATCCTACAATGAATGTTGAGTGAGTGTCTTAATTGGCTGACTTCATTAATAACCTGGTGATGATGTGTTGATTAATGCATTCTCTTGTTCTGAGGAACATATTTGCATTTCCACAGGACCGTCTGCACACAGTGACTTAACCCAAGGAAATGCCTCCCCTGCTGGAGTAAGCAGGCGGGGAAGACAATTTTTGAGCTTTCTGTTTCATACAAACTGTATCATGTGGGTAGCTTATTTCCATTAAGTGCAGTCCAATGTCCTGGTACATTTTATTTTATTTTTTTTAAGTGTACATAAGATATCAACTTCCCAGCTGGGAGGTACAAGCAAGTCTTTTGGAATGATTATTTTAGAAAGAGAACATATATATTATTTACATATTTAATTGCAGTTGAAGACATTTTAATGCGAGGTAATGTAAACCCTTTTAAAATGTCTAAGTAATGGTATTTTCCTCATATTAAAAAAAAAGACCTATTCCTCATACGCACAAAAGATTATTCCATAGTTATAAAAATGAGTTTACTCCAAAAGCATTTTTTTT
>NW_027785789.1:0-13787 GCF_054177405.1 Leptonychotes weddellii | reverse complement strand
GGGGGAGTGCCCGCGGGTGTGTGTGTGGGGGGAGCGCCCGCAGGTGGGAGGGAACGCCCGCGGGTGGGGGGCGCCCGCAGGTGTGTGGGGGGGCTCCCGAGGGGTGGACGGACGCCAGCGGCGCAGAGGAGCAGGGGCCGCTGTGCCCCAGCCCAAGAGATGCAGCGGCTTTTATGGGCACTGTCTTTTAATGCCTAGGACAGCCCAGAGGAAGGTGCCATTGCTAACCCCTCTTTTAGAGTTAAGGAAACAGACTCACAGAAGGGATGTGGCTTGCCCACGATCTCAGGTGAGGTGTGTTAGGTCCGAGCGGGTTTGGAACCCAGGAACCTAACTTGGAAGCCTAGCCGTTTTTGCTTAACTGAAGAGGGAGGAGAGGGTCTGTGACAGTCAATTATGCTATTGTCTCAAACCTGCAAGGTGCTTGAGAGAAGTAACTATCTTCATTTTCTCAGTCGAGACTGATTTGACACAGGTGGAGAGAGAAAGAGATCCTCCTGAGCTAAATGGACAGGAATCAGTAGAAAATGGGAAGGAGGAGTTCAGAAGGAAATGCTCACAGGCATGGTGGATGGGATCATGACAGTATAGGAAGCTGTAACCGGTAAAATGGGGAGAGAAGTGGGTGACCAGGGAACACCTGTGTTCCTCCACAAGTGAAGTTGTCAATGAACTGAAGACCGTTGCTGCTCCAGGGCTGCTCCCCAGATCAGAAGCATTAGCATTACTTGGGAGTTGCATGGAAGTACAGATCCTGGCCCCACCCCACCTGCTGAGTCACAATGCACATTTTAACAAGACCCCCCCCCCCCCCCACTTCCCACTTAAGCATATTTGAAAGTTTGAGAAGCACCTAGTCATACTGCAGAAAAATGATTACTGGCCACAAGATGTCATTGTTAGCCCAGGATAGTGTGTAGACCATTCATGTAATCTGTGCCTGCTCAATGATCCATTTGGGAAAGTAGGAAGAATCCAGATTGTAGAAGACATTACATGTTAGTGCAGGGTGTTTGGGTTTAACGTGCAGTTTCTTTTTACTCTGGTGGAGAAGGAAAACTGGTGTACCAAGCTTTGTGTGTGGTAAAATGTAACAAAATTTGCCCTCTTAACCTTTTTTACATACAGATGAGTGGTATTACATACATTGATAATGTTGAGGGACTATCACCACCACCCATCTTCCTTACTCTTTTCATCTTGTAAAACTGAAACTTTAGAACTTCCCTTTCTCCACTCCCCTTAGTCCTTGGCAGCCATTGTCCTGCTTCCTGTCTTTATGAATTTGACATCTCTAGGTACTGCATATAAATGGATACATATTTGTCTTTTTTGTGACTGGTTTATTTCACTTACCATAATATTCTCAAGGTTCGTCCATGTCGTAGCATAATGCAGAATTTCCTTTTTTCTACAAGCCAAGTAATATTCCCTTGTATGTATATACCACATTTTGTTTATCCTTTTATCTGTCAATGGATGTTTGGGTTACTTCCATATTTGCGCCATTGTGAATAATGCTGGTATCAATGTGGTGTGTACAAATCTCTCTTTGAGACCCTGCTTTCAATTCTTTTGGATATGTTGAGGGGGTGGGGTGGCAAGAATTCCTGTCTCTTCAAAGGTCTTCTAGCTGGACTAAGAATCAAATTGACACAAGACAGATTAACAGGAGAAAATAAAATTTAATAGGCATACATTCAAGGAAACCACATAGACATGGAAAGACTGGCGAAATGAGGTATATATGTCATTCTGAATGAAGGGAAAAGGGCTTGGGGTCTGGGACTTCAGAGGAAAGGAATGCACTTCACAGGGCAGCAAAAAGAGCAGATGTTTGGTGATTAGATGTTTGTCCTACCATACAGATGGGTGGCTCAGATAAAATTTATCTCTGTTAATAACTCTTATTCTGGAAAAGACCCCGCAGTTTAGGTTGTTCTGTATTGTTAAAGGAGGACAAAAGTTTCTCTTGAGCCTCTAGGGTCTCAAGTGCCTTTAGCACAAAATAATCCATATGCCAAAGTGGCACATTCTGAGAGAGGTCTGTCCTGACCCCTACAGATATGTACCAAGAAGTGGAATTGCAGCATCATATGGTAATTCTGTTTTTAATTTGTTGAGGACCCCCCCCATACTGTTTTCCACAGTGGCTGTACCATTTTACATTCCCACCAACTGCACGAGGGTTCCAGATTTTCTACATCCTCACCAATTTTGTTTTTTTTCTTTTTTTTCTTTTACAGTAGCCATTCTAATAGGTGTGAGATCAGTTCCCTAATTAGTGATATTGAACATCTTTTTATGTATTTGTTGGCCTTTTTTTTTTCCCCCCCCAAGATTTTATTTATTTGTTAGGGGGGGAGAGAGAGAGAGCACAGCAAGGGGAGTGGCAGGCTGAGCAGGCAGAGGGAGAAGCAGACTCCCAGGCGAGCAAGGAGCCCGATGCAGGACTTGATCCTGGGACCCTGGGATCATGACCTGAGCCGAAGGCAGATATTTAACCAACTGAGCCACCCAGGCATCCCTATTGGCCATCGTTTTGTGCCAGTCTCAGCCTATCTGTGGTAATGCTATTGAATAGAAATGCCTGGAACTAGTGAGCTTCCCAGGGACCTTTCCCCTTTCCAAACCTATGTTATGATTGGACCGGACCTTGTGGTTCTTATGATTGCAAGATGCCCTTGAACAAAAACCTTTAGAAAACTGAAGAAAAAAGTAGTTGATTATTTACAAGCCCTGGAGTGTACAAGGCGTGCCATGGGGGCCACACAACCAGGTAATTGGTGCAGAGAGGGAGACAGAGAATGAGAGAACAGGACTGGGGTTCTGCTTTTACTGGCGTTGAGGGTGGGGGCCTAGGGTTTCAAGGGCTGGGTCTTTATTGGTTAACTTAAAACGTAAGAGTAGGAATATAGCTCAGGAAGAGAAAAAACAAGTGGCCCAAATGGTCAGTTAGTGAAATTAACTAAGATCTCTAAAACAAAGGATTCTCAGTGTGGGAAGGCAGCCTGGCTCTTTAGTCCTATGGCTGGCTTTGTGTTCATTGGAAATAGCTTTCTTCAGAGGGGGTGAAGCAGATGCCTCTGCATTCAAAGCTTAAGTCGGGCACTAGCTTTAGGATAAGAAAAGCCAACTGTCAGATCTTACACTGCAGTCAGTCCTCTTTGGAGAAATGTCTGTTCAAGTCCTTTGCCCATTTTTGAACAGGTTGTTTGGCTTTTGTTGCTTTGGGAATACTTACATATTTGGAGATTAAATCTTTATCATACATGATTAGCAAATATCTTTTTTCATTCTGTGGTTTGCCTTTTTACTCTCTTGATAGTGTCTTATGTTGTACAGTTTTTAAAAATGTTCATGAAGTCCAATTTGTCTATTTTTTCTTTTTTACCTGTGCCTTTGCTGCTATATCCAAGAAATCATTGCCCTGGCCAATGTTTGAAGCTTTTGTCCAATGTTTTCTTCCAAGAGTTTTGTTTTAGGCCTTACATTTAGATGTTTGATCCAATTTGAGTAATTTTTGTATATGATGTTAGGGAAGGTTCCAGCTTCATCCTTTTGCATATGGATATTCAGTTTTTCCAGCACCATTTGAATGGTATTGGCAAGCTTGTCAAAAATCATGTGCTCATATATGTGAGGGTTTATTTCTGGGTTCTCTTATTCTATTCCATTCATCTATCTGCTGTCTTTATGCCAATACTATACTGTTTTGATTACTGTACCTTTCAGTTTTGAAGTCAGGAAGTGTGAGTCCTCCAGTTTTGTTCTTTATCAAGATTATTTTGCCTATTTGGGATCCCTTGGGATTTCAGATGAATTTTAGGATGGGTTTTTCTATTCCTGCAAAAAATCTTCATTGGAATTTTGGTAGGGATTGCATTGAATCTGTAGATTGCTTGGGGGTAATATTGACATTTCAATAATATTGTCTTCCAGTCCATTAACATGAGCTGTGTTTCTGTTTATGCCAAATTTAATTTTTTTTTCAGCGATGTTTTGTGGTTTTCATTGTACAAGTCTTTTACCTTCCTAAGGTAAATTCCTTCTTAAGGTTAATTTCTAAGTATTGTTTTTGATGCTGTTGTAAATGGAATTGTTTTTGTAATTTGCCTTTCAGATTGTTCATTGTGGGTTTATAAAGATTCATCTGAGTTTTGTGTGGTGACTTCGTATCCTGATGCTTTGCTGAATTCATTTATTCTAACACTTGTTTTTGTGGACTCTTTAGGGTTTTGTGCATATAAGATTATACCATCTGTAAACACAGATAATTTTACTTCTTTTCCAATTTGGATGCCTTTTATTTCTGTTTCTTGCCTAATTGCTCTACCTAGACTTTCCAGAACCATGTTCCAGTGATGAAGATGGATATCTTTACCTTTTTTCATACATGGCTTTTATTATGTTGAGATAATTTCCTTCTATTCCTAGTTTTTAAACGTTATCATTGAAATGTGTTGAATTTTGTCAAATGCTTTTTCTGCATTGAGATAACCATGTCTTTTTTTCCCTTCTTCCTGTTAATGTGGTATATTACATTGATCAGTTATCCTATGTTGAACCATCCTTGTATTCCAGAAATAAATTCCACTTGGTCATGATGTGTAATCCCTTTATTAGGCTTATTTTTATTTACTACTAATTTGCTGAGGGTTTTTACATTAATATTCATAAGTAATATTGGTCTGTAGTTTTCTTGGAATGTCTTTCTCTGGCTTTGGTATCAAAGTTGTGCTGGCCTAATAAATGAGTTACAAAGTGTTCTCTCTTAAACTTTTTGGAGAAGTTTGGAAAGGATTGGTTAGTTTTTATATAAATGTTTAATAGAATTCACCCATGTAGTTATCAGGTCCAGGGCTTTTCTTTGTTAGAGGTTTTTTGATTGTGGATTCAATCATACTAGTTATAGGTCTGATATTCAGATTCATTATTTCTTTGTGATTTAATCTTGGTAGGTTTTGTGTTTCTAGGAATTGAGCCATTTCATGTAGGTTATCCAATGTATTGGCATACAACTATTCATAATACTATCATAATCCTTTTTATTTTTGTAGAATTGGTCATGTCCCTACTTTCATTTCTGATTTTAGTAATTTGTGTCTTGTTTTGTTTTTAAGTAAACTCTACACCCAACGTGGGGCTTGAACTCATGACTGCAAGATCAAGAGTCCCATGCTCTACTGCCTAAGCCAGCCAGGTGCCCCTTATCAGTCTTTTTTAGTCCGTCCAACTGAAGTTTTGTCAATTTTATTAATCCTTTCAAAGAGCCAACTTTCGGTTTCATTCTATTGTCTATTTCATTTCTCTCTGCTCTAATCTTTATTATCTTTTCCTTTCTGCTAGCTTTGGTTTAGTTCATTCTTTTTCTAGTTGTAATATTAGGTTGTTGATTTGGGATCTTATATTTTAAGTGTGTATAGCTATAAATGCCCCTCCCCTTAGTACATCTTCTGCCGTGTCCCTTAAATTCTGGTATATTGTATTTTCATTTTTGTCTTTATTTTCTCATTTCCCTTGTGATTTCTTCTTGAGTCTGTTGATTGTTTAAAAGTGTGTTAATTTCCACAGTTTTGTGAATTTTTCAGTTTTCCTTCTGTTATTGATATCTAACCTCATACCACTGTGGTTGGAGAAGATACTTTGTATTGATAAGTATATTTAAAGTACATAGAGACTTGGGGCGCCTGGGAGGCTCAGTCAGTTAAGTGTCTGCCTTCATCTCAGATCATGCTTCCCGGGTCCTGGGATCAAGCCCTGCATCGAGCTCCCTGCTCAGTGGGGAGCCTCTTCCCTCTCCCTCTGTCTACCTCTCCCCTTGCTTGTGCGCTTTCTCTCTCTCTCTTTCTCTCTCAGTCAAATAAATAAATCTTTAAAAAAAAAATACATAGAGACTTAATTTGTTGCCCAGTATATGCTCTGTCCTGGAAAATGTCCCATGTGTACTTGTGAAGAATTTATATATGTCTGTTAGATCTGTCTGTTGTGTAGAATGTTCTGTATATGTCTGTTAGATCTAATTGGTTTATTGTGTTATTTCTACTCTTTCCTTATTTATCCTCTGTCTAGTTGTTCTATACATTATTGTGAGTGGGGTATTGAAGTCTCCAATTATTATTTTGGTTTTTATTGAGGTGTAGTTGACACATAAGATATTAGCTTCAGGTGTATAACATAATGATTTGATATTTGTACATATTACAAAATGATTATGACATTGAGTCTAGTTAACATCCATACACACACAGTTACAAGTTTTTTTTCTTGTGATATTAACTTTTAAGATTTACTAACCTATCAACCTTCAAATGTACAATACATTATTAATTATAGTCATCACAGTGTACATTATATCCCCAGGCCTTTTTAATTTTACCCTTTGGCCACCTTCGCCCATTTTCCCAAACCCCCTCACCCTTGCCCCTGGCAACCATCAATCTCCTCTCTATTTCTATGAGTTTGGGGTTTTTAAGATTCCACATATAAGTGAGATCATATAATGTTTGTCTATCTCAATCTGACTTAATTCATTTAACATAATGCCCTCAAGGACCATTCACATAGTCACAAAAGGCAGGATTTTCTTCTTTTTATGTGGCTGAATATCATTCACTTTTATAATATACACCACATCTTTGTTCATTTATCTGTTGACAGTTAAGTTGTTTCCATGTCTTGGCTATTGTAAATAATTCTACAGTGAACATGAGGATGCATATATCTTAGTGTTTTTGTTTCATTCAGATAAATACCCAGAAGTGGAATTGCTGGCTCATAGGGTACTTCTTCTTCTTTTTTTTTTTTTTAAAGATTTTATTTATTTATTTGAGAGAGAATGAGAGAGAGCACATGAGAGGAGGGAGGGTCAGAGGGAGAAGCAGACTCCCTGCTGAGCAGGGAGCCCGACGCGGGACTTGATCCCGGGACTCCAGGATCATGACCTGAGCCGAAAGCAGTCGCTTAACCAGCTGAGCCACCCAGGTGCCCTCATAGGGTACTTCTATTTTTAATTTTTTGAGGAACCTTCATACTGTTTTCTATACTGGCTATACCAATTTATATTACTACCAACACTGCAGAAGGATTCCCTTTTCTCCACATTCTTGCCAACTTTTTATTTCTTGTGTTTATGATAATAGCTGTTCTGACAGGTAGGTGTGAGGTGATATACCTCATTGTGGTTTTGATTTGCATTTCTGTGATGACTAGTGATGTTGAGAATCTTTTGTATGTACCTGTTGGCCAGCCATATATCTTCTTTGGAAAAAATTTCTATTCAGATGCTCTGCCCTCACCCCTTTATTTTTTAGAGAAAGTGAGTGTGTGCGTGGGGGGGGAGGGGCAAATGGAGAGGGGGAAAGAGCAAATCTTAAGCAGGCTCCATCTCACCACCGTGAGATCATGACCTGAGCTGAAATCTAGAGTCAGACACTTAACTGAGCCCCCCAGGCGCCGCATCTGCCCATTTTTTAATCTTTTTTTTTTTTTTTTTTGCTACGAGTTATATGAATTCTTTATATATTTTGGATGTTAACTCCTTGGCAGATAACATGATTTGCAAATATTTTCTCCCATTCCATAGTTAGCCTTTTCATTTTACTGATGATTTCCTTGACTGTAGAGAAATTGTTTAGTTTGATGTAGTCCCACTTGCTGATTTTTGCTTTTGTTGCATTTGCTTTTGGTATCAAATCCAAAAAGTCAGCACCAAGACTGATGTAGGGAGTTTACTGCCTCTGCTGTCTTCTAGGAGTTTCGTAGTTTCAGGTTCAAGTCTTTAGTCCAAGTCTTTATTCCATTTTGAGTTAGTTTTTGTTTATGGTGTAAGATAGTGGTCCAGTTTCATTCTTTTGCATTGGCTACCCAGTTTTCCCACTTTTGTTGAAGAGACCGTTCTTTTCCCATTATATATTCTTGGCTCCTTTGTTGTAAATTAATTGACCACATATGCATGCCTTTATTTCTGGATACTTTATTCTGTTCCATTGACCTGTGTGTCTGTCTTTATGCCAATACCATACTATTTTGATTACTATAGCTTGTAATATAGTGTGAAATCAGGAAGTGTAATGCCTCCAGCTTTGTTCTCAGAATAGTTTTAGCGATTTGGGGTCTTTGTGCTTCCATACACATATTAGAATTGTCTTTTCTATTTCTGTGAAAAATGCCATTGGAATTCTGATGGGGATTACATTGAATTTGTATGTTGCTTTGGGTAGTATGAACATTTTAATAATATTAATTCTTCCAATCCATGAACATGTGCCTTCAGTTTCTTTCACCAATGTCTTATAGTTTTCAGGGTACAGATTTTCACCTCCTTGGTTAAATTTATTCCTAGGTATATTACTCTTTTTGATGTAAATGGGATTGTTTTCTGAATTTCTCTTTCTGATAGTTTGTTATTAGTGTATGGAAACAACAGATTTTTGTATATTGGTTTTCACAACTTTACTGAATGTGTTTATTCTAATATATGTGTGTGTGTGTATATATATATGTATATTATTTTTTGTAGTTTCTTTAGGGTTTTCTATGTAGAATAGCATGTCATCTTCAAATAGTGATAGTTTTATTTCTTCTTTCCCAGTTGGATTTCTTTTGTTTTCCTTCTCTGATTTTTCTGACTAGGACTTCTACTACTATGTTGAAACAATGTGGCAAGAATGGGCATCCTTAAAAAAAAAAAAAAAAAAAAAAAGAATGGGCATCCTTGCCTTGTTCCTGATCTTGGAAGAAAAGCTTTCAGCTTTTCACCATTGAGTATGATGTTAGCTGTTGTTTTCTCATACATGGCCTTTATTAAGTTGATATATGCTCCCTCTGGGCCTACTTTATTGAGAGGTTTTACCATAAATGGATGTTAAATTTTGTCATATGCTTTTTCTGCATCGAGATGATCATGTGATTATTATCCTTCATTTTGTTAATGTCGTGTATCACCTTGTTTGTGGCAAATGTTGAACCATCTTTGCATTCATGGACTAAATCCCACTTGCTCCTGATGTATGATCCTTTTAATGTATTGTTGAATTCAGTTTGCTAATATTTTGTTGAGCATTTTTGCATCTATGTTCATCTGGGATATTGGCTTGTAATTTTCTTGTAGTGTTTATGTCTGGTTTTGATATGAGGGTAATCCTGGCCTCATAAGATGAGTTTGTAAGTGTTCACTCCTCTTCTGTTTTTTGGAAGAGTTTGAGAAAGGGTTGATATTAATTCTCTTAAAAATTATTGGTAGAATTCCCCAGTGAAGCTCTCTAGGTTTGGACTTTTATTTGTAAGTAGGGTTTGATTACTAACTAAATGTCCTTACTGATAATTGGTTTGGTTACATTTTCTATTTCTCTGTGCTTTTGTCTTGGGAGTTGTATGTTCCTGGGAATTTACTTCTAGGTTGGCCAATTTATGGGTGTATAATTTTTCATAGTAGTTATGATCTTTTGTATTTCTGTAGTGTCAGTTGTAACGTCTTCTTTCATTTTGGATTTTATTTGAATTCTCTTCTCTTGGTAATTCTAATTAATATTTTGTCTATTTTGTTTATCTTTTCAAAAAATCAAGCTTTCTACTTCGTTGTTGTTGTTTTTAAGTCTGTTTGTCACCGTCCCGTCCTGTATCCCCCACCACCCCTCCCGCTGCCCAGCCCAGAGCTTTGCTATATCATTTCTTCTACTAACTTTGGGCTTCATTTGTCTACTGTGTCTAGTTCCTTGAGGTGTAAAATTAAGTTGTTTATTGAGATTCTTGTTTCTTGAGGTAGGCATTTACTGCTATGAACTTCTCTCTTAGGACTGTTTTTGCTGCAGCCCATGAGTTTGTAATGCTGTATTTCCATATTCATTTCTCTCAAGGTTTTTTTTGTTTTGTTTGACCCATTGGTTGCTCAATAGCATGTTGTTTAATCTCCATGTATTTGTGAATTGTCCAGTTTTCTCCTTGTAATTGATTTCTAGGTTTAACCATTGTGTTTGGAAAAAGTTGCTTGATATGATTTCAATCTTCTTAAATTAGTTAAGACATGTTTTGTGGCTTAACATATGACCTGTCTTGGAGAATATTCCATTTCTGCTTGAAAAGAATGTATTCTCTGGATGGAAGGTTCTGTGTATGTATAAGTTAATGTGCTCTAAAGTATTGTTTTAGGTCACTGTTTTGTTAATGATTTTCTATCTGGATGATCTATTCATTGATGAACATGGTGTGTTCAGGTTCCTACTGTTACTGTATTGCTGTCTGTTTCTCCTGTTAGATCTTTTAATATTTGCTTTATGTATTTAGGCAGTCCTATATTGGGTGCATAAATATTTGCATGTTATATCCTCTTGTTGGATTAATCCCTTTATCATTAGGTAATGATCATCTTTGTCTCTTACTACAATCTTTGTCTTTAAGTCTTTTTTTAAGAGAGAAAGAAAGCATGCATGGGGAGGGCAAGGAGCAGATGGAGAGGGAGAGAGAGAATCCTAAGCAGACCCCACGCTCAGCATGGAGCCCAGTGTGGGGTTCAGTGTCATGATCCTGAGACCATGACCTGAGCCAAAATCGAGAGTCAGATGCCCAACCCACTGAGCCACCCAGGCACCCTGGGAGAGCGCATCTTAAGCAGGCTCTGCGCTCAGTGTGGAGCCTTATGTGGGGCTCATTCCCAAGATGCTGAGATCATGACCTGAGTTGAAATCAAGAGTTGCTTGCTTAACCTACTGAGTCACCCAGGCGCCCTAACTCTTTTTTTTCTTATAGAAGTGTATGTACCCTAGCTTTCCTTTGGTTTCCATTTGCATGGAATACCTTTTTCCATCCCTTCACTTTCAGTCTGTGTCCTTATATCTGATGTGAGTCTCTTGTAGGCAGCATATAGATGGGTCTTGTATTTTTTAATCCATTCAGCAACTCTGTGTCTTTTGATTGGAGAATTTAGTCCATTTACATTTAAAGTAATTACTGATAGGTGTGTATATACTGCCATTTTGTTGTTTTCTGATTACTTTATTCCTCTCATTCTGTCCTTTGTGATTTGATGGTTTCCTGTAGTGATATGCTTAAATTCCTTTCTTACATCCTTTGTAATATAGGTGTTTCTACTGTAGTTACCATGGTGGGTACTTAAAACATTTTATATTTATGACTATTTTATTTTATATATATATATTTTAAAGATTTTATTTATTTATTTGACAGAGAGAGGCACAGCGAGAGAGGGAACACAAGCAGGGGGAGTGGGAGAGGGAGAAGCAGGCTTCCCGCCGAGCAGGGAGCCCGATGCGGGGCTCGATCCCAGGACCCTGGGATCATGACCTGAGCCGAAGGCAGACCCTTAACGACTGAGCCACCCAGGCGTCCCTATTTATGACTATTTTAAATTGATAACTTCAAATGCGTTGTAAAGCTCTACATTTTTTACTCTTCTACCCCACATATTATGTTTTTGATGTTACGGTTTAGATCTTTTATCTTGTGTATCTTGTGTCAAATTATCATATAGTTATTTTTACTACTTTTACTTTATAAGTGATTAACTCACCACCATTACACCATTAGATTATTCAGAATTTTTCTATATATTTACCTTTCCAGTGGGATTTATAATTTCATGTTTTCCTGTTACAAATTAGCTTCCTTTTCTATCAGTTTAAAGAAGTCCTTTAGCATTCCTTGTAAGGCCAGTCTGGTGGTGATGAATTCCTTTAGCTTTTCTTGTCTGAAAAAGCTCTCTCTCTCCTTTAGTTCTGAAGGATAACCTTGTCAGATAGAGTATTGTTGATTGACTTTTTTTCCCTTTCATCATTTTAAATATAACATACCACTTTCTTCTGGCCTACAGTGTTTTTGCTGAAATCTGCTTATCATTTTATGGGGTTCCCAAAACAAGTTTTCTTTTTTTTTTCCTGCTGTTTTGAAGATTCTGTCCTTGTCTTTAACTTCTGATACTTTGTAAAATGTCTTGATGTGGGTCTTTGGGTTCATCTAATTTGGTATTCTTTAGGCGTACTAGATCTGGATCTCTCTTTCTTTCCCCAGGGAAAAGAAAGGTAAGTTTTCATTTACTTTTTCAAATAAATTTTCTGCCTCTTTCTCTTTTTCTCCTTCTGGGACCCCTATAACTTGATTGGTAGTTTGTTTATTATTTTCACATAAGCCCATTAAGCTACCTTCCCTTTCTTTTATTCTTTTTCCTTTTTGCTGCTCTGTTTGGATAACTTCCACAACCCTGATAATTTCTTCAAGTTCACTGATAATTTCTTCTGATTCATCTGTTCTGATGTTGAACTTCTCTATTGAATAATTTAATTCAGTTATTGTAGTCATCTGTTCTGTGACTTCTGTTCGGTATTTTCTTATATTTTCTATCTCTTTTGTTGAAATTCTCACCTTTTGACCAATCTCCATTTCATTTGGGTCTATTTCTGAGGTTTTATCTTATTCCTTCATTTTGAACATATTTTTCTATTTCATTTTCTATGACCGTGTTGGTTTCTGTGCACTAGATCAAACAGCCATATTTTGCAGTTTTGTAGGTGTGGCTTTGTGTAGTAGATGAGCTTTATTGTTCAGTCCTGCTCTTGGTCTTGGTTGTCTCTCAAACCTTTGTGATTGCCCTAGTAGCCTACTCTATTCTTAGTGACTCTCAGGAATTGAGAGTATGACAAGACTGTCAGTGTCCCAAAGTGGGAACAGTCAGCTACTAGGTTCAGGCTGATTTGAACCATACCCTCAGGCAGGAGCTTTTAAAGTATGTGAATACGCCTCAGTCAGAGGAAGGATTAGGAGTTAGGTGGGTTTTTCTGTCTGTGCCCTATGTACGGAGTGTTAATGGTATGACAGCCAGATAAGAAATGTTTCTTTGCTCACTACTTCCTGTTGAACCCATGAACACAAGCCACACTGGCCACCAGAGTTTGGTTATGAAGGAATGTGTTCTCTGGGTCAGAAGTGTAAAAGTGGGGGTACAGATGTGTATACAAGCTTTTTGGAAACAGAACATCTGGCCTGGCAGAGGGAGAGCATGAAGATGGTACCTTTTGGCCCATTCAGTTTTTGGAGAAGATTGTAGTTGGGCCCTAGATGTGTGTTAAATTAGAAGCTTGCCCTTCAGGCTGAAGCTTTATGATTAGGAAGTAGGCCTTTTTTGCAAAAATACTGGGCCTGATTTTGTTGGCTGCTTCTACTCTGGGTCCTTTGGTGGGTGAGTCTGTGCATATGAGCCCTTTAAGAACTGGTTCTCAGTTTGCTGTAGCCTTGTGGGTCTCACAGATACAGATTCTGTTGGTTCTCAAAGCTAGATGTTTTGGAGGCTTGCCTCTCAGGGTTTGGTCTTAAAAGTGGGGTGCCAGTTGTGGTGTTCAACTCCTCAGGGAGCAGCTCAGGGTTGTTAGCTCTCTTAATTGTTCACTGCCACATTGGGAATGATGTTTATGCTGAGATTGTGTATCAACCTCCTATCCATTTGGATTTTTTTTTTTTTTTTTTTTTTTGCCCAATGTGTAAGAATCACTCAGCTAGTTTTTGGGTTACTTTCAGAGGAAATTACTGTATGTAGGTGTAGATTCCATGTGTCTGTGGCAGGATGTGAGTTCTGAACCCTGTTATATTGCCATCTTAGACTGCAACTCCAACCGTTATTGTAGAACTATTCCTCCTTTTAGTTCTGTACATTTTTACTTTATATATTTTGATAGTCTGCTATGAGGTGTGTAAATGTTTGTAATTCTTATATCTTGCTGAATTGAATCTTCCATTAATGTATAATGTTTTTTGTCTCTTGTAACTTTTTTTTTTTTTTT
>NW_027785788.1:0-288 GCF_054177405.1 Leptonychotes weddellii | reverse complement strand
GATGGACATCTTGGCTCTTTCCACAGTTTGGCTATTGTGGACATTGCTGCTATAAACATCGGGGTGCACGTACCCCTTCGGATCCTTACTTTTGTATCTTTGGGGTAAATAGCCAGTAGTGCAATTGCTGGATCATATGGTAGCTCTATTTTCAACTTTTTGAGGAACCTCCATACAGTTTTCCAGAGTGGCTGCACCAGCTTGCATTCCCACCCCTAGGGGTGGTTCTTAACCCATCCTGCTGTCTTACCTTCATCAGATGAGGGGCCCCAAAGCAAATCCTGTCAG
>NW_027785787.1:0-288 GCF_054177405.1 Leptonychotes weddellii | reverse complement strand
GGCGCCTGGGTGGCTCAGTTGGTTAAGCGACTGCCTTCGGCTCAGGTCATGATCCTGGAGTCCCTGGATCGAGTCCCGCATCGGGCTCCCTGCTCGGCAGGGAGTCTGCTTCTCCCTCTGACCCTCCCCCTTCTCATGTGCTCTCTCTCATTCTCTCTCTCTCAAATAAATAAATAAAATCTTTAAAAAAAAAAAAAACATAGTATCAAGGAACTTTAGTACTGGGAGAAATATGTCATTGATTCCAATCTCCCATTCACACTATAAGATATGTATGTATGTATGTAT
>NW_027785786.1:0-288 GCF_054177405.1 Leptonychotes weddellii | reverse complement strand
TTTTTTTTAAAGATTTTATTTATTTATTTGACAGAGAGAGACACAGTGAGAGAGGGAACACAAGCAGGGGGAGTGGGAGAGAGAGAGAAGCAGGCTTCCCGCGGAGCAGGGAGCCCGATGCGGGGCTCGATCCCAGGACCCTGGGATCATGACCTGAGCCGAAGGCAGACGCTTAACGACTGAGCCACCCAGGTGCCCCTGTAACTTAGATTCTTAAAAATAACATTTCCTTCCCCTAAATACCAATGTATTTATTTTTTCCTATTTGGCAAATATTGATTTGCGGCT
>NW_027785785.1:0-288 GCF_054177405.1 Leptonychotes weddellii | reverse complement strand
GGGGACTTCAGAATAAGGAACCTGGCTGGAGCTCAGAGAAGTTTGGGCCAGAAATATGTTAAATATCAAGAATTTGTCAGCATATGTATGATAACTACAGCTTTTAAAGAAGAAAATGGATCATCCTCCCTCCCCGCCCCCCCCAAAAATAAAACCAAGAAGAGGACCCAGAACTGAGTCATATTTATTTATTTATTTATTTTAATTTATTTTTTTTATTCTTATGTTAATCCCCATACATTACCTCATTAGTTTTAGATGAAGTGTTCCATGATTCATTGTTCGTGC
>NW_027785784.1:0-288 GCF_054177405.1 Leptonychotes weddellii | reverse complement strand
GGCTTGTTTGCTTGGGTATTTTTCTTTAATGAAGGCAATAAACCCCTGTTGTTCAAAGGTAAAAAGGCCCATATCCTTCAGCTGAGATCCAAATTGTTTCATATTGTTAACCTCAAACCATCAGAAATGGTGCTTTGTGACAATATTTTTCAATTTTTTTTTATTCTTATGTTAATCCCCATACATTACATCATTAGTTGTAGATGAAGTGTTCCATGATTCATTGTTCATGCACAACACCCAGTGCTCCATGCAGAACGTGCCCTCCTCAAAACCCACCACCAGGCC
>NW_027785783.1:0-288 GCF_054177405.1 Leptonychotes weddellii | reverse complement strand
TTCTTGATGTGATGTATCATGTAACTAATTTCTGAATATTGAACCACCTTGCATTCCTGGAATAAATCCTACTTGATCATGGTGAATGATTTTTTTTTTTTTAATGTATTGTTGGATTCCATTTGCTAATATTTTATTGAGGATTTTTCTTCATCTTTGTTCATCAGAGGTATTGGCCTCTATTTCTCTCTCTCTCTCTTTTTTTTTTTATAGTGTCTTTATCTCGTTTTGGTATCAGGGTAATGCTGGCCTCATAGAATGAATTTGGAAGCTTTCCTTCCTCTTCTA
>NW_027785782.1:0-288 GCF_054177405.1 Leptonychotes weddellii | reverse complement strand
TTTTTTACTTAAGATTTCTACTTTTTTTATACTCCAATTTCTTATATTAATGCTAGTTATTTTCCTTATATACTGCCACGTTGGGGTTTTTAGGACACCAGTACATTTTTCTCAAAGCCTCAAATTAACATGAACTAATGAAACTGTTATTAAGTTCCATTTCTATCTTTAGAGAAAGGTTTTGCTTGGACAAGTTATCCCAGTACATCACAATAATTGTTAGCAGAAATGAGGTATTGTAATGCATTTGTAAGCTGTTGCTGGATTTGTGGGGCCACTGGAAATCCT
>NW_027785781.1:0-288 GCF_054177405.1 Leptonychotes weddellii | reverse complement strand
TATATATTTATATAATATAATATTTAAAATGAAACTTAAACCATAATAAAATTAAAAAGAAAAATAAGTCCAAACACAAAGCTGACTTTTTTTTTTATATTCTTATGTTAATCCCCATACATTACATCATTAGTTTTAGATGAAGTGTTCCATGATTCATTGTTCATGCACAACACCCAGTGCTCCATGCAGAACGTGCCCTCCTCAATACCCACCACCAGGCCAACCCATCCTCCCACCCCCCTCCCCTCTAGAACCCTCAGTTTGTTTTTCAGAGTCCATCGTCTC
>NW_027785780.1:0-288 GCF_054177405.1 Leptonychotes weddellii | reverse complement strand
TCACACAATTTACTAGTAAACAGCTGAGTTAGGATTTTAACTGGGGTCTTTTAACTAAAGTGTTTGTTTCAAAGATGGTAATTTCTTCTCTTCAGAATTTCTAATCTAAAAAAGTTATGGGAGTCCATAATCTACATATAAACTGCTTGTCTTGACATTATTATCATTGCTACTACAAGTTGCTGTATAAAAATTCCATACAGGCACCTCTGTTACTTCTCAATATTTGAAGTTGTATTGTTGATCTATGTATGATCTATTGATAGAAATAGTCAAAGGATGACAAAC
>NW_027785779.1:0-288 GCF_054177405.1 Leptonychotes weddellii | reverse complement strand
TCTGGTCCCAGGAATTCAGCTGGATAGCGATCAAACTATTCTGAACACCTACGAACTCAACAGGAGATCGAAGAAAAGAATAGCAACAACTCTGAACAGAAAAGCGACCACTATCTGGAAGGTAGGACATGCGGAGAAGTGAATCCTAGGTGATATTCGGGAAGATAGACTGGGGGGGAGGGGGCCTCCATCGGCCACTGCTGGCAAGTGATAGAGCCGCGGAGCACAAAATTGGAACTTTTAGAAGTCGGCTCTGCTGAGGGACGTCGCTCCAGTGGCTAAGCGGGG
>NW_027785778.1:0-3407 GCF_054177405.1 Leptonychotes weddellii | reverse complement strand
TACGCAAACAATGAATCATGGAACACTACATCAAAAATTAATGATGTAATGTATGGTGATTAACAGAACATAATAAAATTTAAAAAAAATAGAAAGATGTACATTCATTTTGGTACATGGGATGAATTTTTTTAGCTGAGGACATTTATTTCTTTATTTATCTTATTTAATCCTAAGAACCACTCCATGATGTAGGTAATATTTTACAGATAATGAAACAGGCTTAGAGGCAGCCTCAAATAACAGTCAATTGAATGAAGGAGCCAGGATTCAAATTTAATTAGAAATATTGTGCTCTCCTGCCTCCCGTACACTACTACTCTACATGGTATAATTACTGATGAGATCATTGCTATTTGGTGATCCCTGACACATACAGCCTGATACACAATCCTGCGTCACCACCACCACTTCAACCACCACCTCTAGCACATCTCCATCTTCACCACTGCCTCCTCTCCCCCCACTGCCTGAGAACTCGTCATGAATAGAAGCTAGCTCATGGGATGAGGAATACATTTCTCTCTCCTCTCTTAAAAATAAAATTCATGGAAATTGGGCTTGTATCTGTCCTGTCCACTGGTCTTATTACCAATATTTATAGCAATGCCCAGCACAATGGGCATTCAATATATGTGTGATAAAAGGGTAAAGACAAGATATCTGTCCCTAGAGACTTATGGGAAGAAGAACACATATAAAAAGTAAAACTCAGACAAGGAGGTAGATGGCACAGTTGGCTGAGGTGCTTGGCAAAGCTGCATGAAGGTGATAAATTAAAACCTGATCTTGAATAAAACATAGGACTTAGATTCAAGAGGGCAAAGGGCACAAGGTGAATAAAACACAGGACTTAGATTCAAGAGGGCAAAGGACACAAGGAAGAGGGGATAACATGAGCATGGAGGAACAACGAATGGAAGCATGTGTGTGGAGCTGACTGTAAGATAGTGTAGGGAAGGCTACAGACAGCATAGAGGACATATTGCAGAAGGCTTTAATGTCAGAGTAAGGACTCTCAACTTTATCTTGTAGGCACCTGGAAGCCTCCAAAGATTCTGGAAAAAAGGTTCAAAGAACTATTATAGAGACGATTATTTCAAATTGCTTCCTAGGCCTACTCATGTACCCGATTTAAGAACAAATTTGGATAGTTTAAAGATTTCTACCTTGTTCTACTTGGGTGTTCCTTTTATTCAAGAACCAATTTTGATAGTTAATATTTTTGAAAATATTTGAAAAAACTTTCATCCAGTTTTTAAAATTTAGTAGCATCCAACTATGCAGTGTCCTCATAATTTTTTAATCTCCCCTATATCTACTTTTATTTTTTTTAAAGATTTATTTATTTGATCGAGAGAGGGAGGGACAGAGAGGGAGAGAGAATCTCCAGTTGACTTTGTGCTGAGTGTGGAGCCCAACACGGGGCTTGATCTTACAACCCTGAGATCACGACCTGAGCCCAAACCAAGGGTCAGACGCTTAACTGACTGTGCCACCCAGGCACCCCAACCCTGCATCTACTTTTAAAACCTTTTTATTTTTAATTATCTTCTTTTTCTGGCAGAGCTATATTTATTTTCTCCTTCCCTGTCCTCCTACCCCAAACTAAATAAGATTTTGAATTTAACTTTTTATTGCTTTTCACTTTATATTCCTTTTCTTCTTCATTTCCTTTGATCTGTTTTTCTTAGTTTTGTTTTACTGACCCTTTTCTAACTTCAAGAAAGGAAACCTTAGTTCAGGTATGACAAATATGTGGTGTGCATATTCACTACTCATATTTCCTGTCTGCAGCAGACATTACTAATCTATCAAAGCACTCTTTCTTGCCGGGTTCAGAAAAGTGCCATTAATTCATGTCAACAAGACACTCTAGATAATCAGCTGAAGCCAACGTATCAGTTGAAGCCAATCTGCCATTTATATCTTGGTTAATTTCTTTTCAGTCTTCCTACACTATAACAATGAAAATAACTAAGATTATGAACTTATCTTTGAGTATATCTTTGACTACATTTCAAATAGAAGTTTTGATAAATACAGTTCTTTTTATTATTTTTAAAAAATATTTCAGCTTAATTGAGGTATAATTGACATAAAATTGTAAGATATTTAAAGTATATATTGTAGTGATTTGACATACATATACATTGTGAAAGGATCCCCTCCCCCCCTTCTAGTTATGTAATGCATCCATCACTTACTTATTTGGTGAAAAGATTTAAGTTCTACTCTCTTAGCAAATTTTAATTATACAATACAGTGTCATAAACCATAGTCACCACATTTTACATTAGACCCTCAGATCATCTGTAGCTGAAAGTTTGTACCCTTCACCAAACTCTCCCTGTTTTCCCCACCCCCCAGCTCCTGGCAACCACTCTCCTACTTGGTTTCTATGAGTTTGACTTTTTTTTTTTTTTCGACTCCACGTTTAAATGATACCATGCAGTCTTTGCCTTTCTCTGCCTCACTTACTTCACTTAGCTTAATGCCCTCAAAGTCCATTCATGTTGTCACAAATGGCAGGATTTCCTTCTTTCTCATGGCTCAGTAATATTCTAGTGTGTGTGTGTGTGTGTGTGTGTGTGTGTGTGTGTACACATCTTCTTTATCCATTCATCCACTGATGGACACAGAGGTTGTTTCCCTATCTTGGCTATTGTGAATAATGCTGCAATGAACATGGGAGTGCAGATATCTTTTCAATATCCTGTTTTCATTTCCTTTGGATGTATACCCAGAAGTGGGATTCTGAATCATATGATAGCTCTACTTTTTATTTTTTGAGGAACCTTCATACTGTTTTTTATAGTGGCTGCACCAATTTACATTCCTACCGACAGTGCACATCCTTGCCAACACTTATCTCTTATCTTTCTGATGACAGGTGTGAGGTGATATCTCCTTGCGGTTTTGATCTGCCTTTCCCTGATGATTAGTAATGTTGAGCACCTTTCCATGTACCTGTTAGCCGTTTGTATGTCTGTGAAAAAATGTCTATTTGGTTCTTCTGCCATTTTTAATTGGATTATTTGTTCTTGTTACTGAGTTGTATGAGTTCTTCAGATATTTTGGATATTAACCCCTTATCAGATATATGATTTGCAAATATTTTATCCCATCTGACAGGTTACCTTTTCATTTTGATACGGATTACACTGTATCTGTAGATTGCCTTGTATAATATTTACATCTTGACAATATTAATTCTTCCAATCCATGAACATAGAATATCCTTCTATTTATTTTTGTGTCTTTTTTCAATTTCTTTCACAAATGTCTTACAGAGTTCAGTGTATAGATCTTTCACCTCCTTGGTTAAATTTATTTCTAGGTATTTTATTCTTTTTGATGCAATTATAAACAGGACTGTTTTCTTTTTTTTTTTATATTTAACTTTT
>NW_027785777.1:0-288 GCF_054177405.1 Leptonychotes weddellii | reverse complement strand
GGTGGGGGCCAGTGGTACAAGCAGTGAAAAGATTCACCTGAGGCAGAACAAAGGAAGTAGAATTTTATGGAATACACAGCAAGGGAGCTGCGGGTAAGTGTGTGACGCCAGGAGGCAGTGGGTGGGGGCTGTATTGAAAGGGGGAAGGTAAGGAGGTATGGGAATGGAACCTATGGAATTCTCCTTTTTTTTTTTTTTTATTTGCAAGAGAGAATGAGAGACAGAGAGCATGAGAGGGGGGAGGGTCAGAGGGAGAAGCAGACTCCCTGCTGAGCAGGGAGCCCGATG
>NW_027785776.1:0-288 GCF_054177405.1 Leptonychotes weddellii | reverse complement strand
TTGGTATCATGTTGAAACTACTACATTCTGTTTCATAACCTTCATTTCCATAACTGAAAACCTGACTTTTATTGCACTTACAGTCCCACCATATTTCATTTTGCCATCTTGAAAAAACAATTCCAAATGGTGTGGAAAGACAGAGAAATTGGAAAATCAAATTTTGAGGAGTAGTGCTTGGATCCCCAACATAGTAATGGTCTTACCTGCCAAAACACTTTCAAAACACAGCAAGGGCACACCAATGAATTCACCTACAAATATTTCTAGAATTTTATTTCTGAAATA
>NW_027785775.1:0-288 GCF_054177405.1 Leptonychotes weddellii | reverse complement strand
TTTAACATCATATATCATCAGGGAATTGAAAACTCAAACAATGAGATGCCACTACACACCTATTAGAATGGCTAAAATCCAAAAAACCGACACCACCAGATACTGACAAGCATGTGGAGCAACAAGGATTCTCATTCATGCTCATGGGAACACAAATGGTACAGCCACTTTGGAATACAGTTTGGCGGTTTCTTACAAAGCTAAAACATGGTTTTAACAGCAATTGTATTACTAGGTATTTATCCAATTGAACTAAAAGCATATGTCCACACAAAAATCTGTATAAGA
>NW_027785774.1:0-288 GCF_054177405.1 Leptonychotes weddellii | reverse complement strand
TTCATCTGTCGATGGACATCTTGGCTCTTTCCACAGTTTGGCTATTGTGGACATTGCTTCTATAAACATCGGGGTGCACGTACCCCTTTGGATCCCTACATTTGTATCTTTGGGGTAAATACCCAGTAATTACTTCATTTTTTAGCATTGAAGAATGTCCTTAATGTAACAGTGAAATAAAATTCACATAAGAACATTTACCACATCAGCAGTATATATAAATTTCTATTTTGCTTCAAGATAATCTTGACTAAATAATAAGGAACATGAATCAACCCTAATAAATAG
>NW_027785773.1:0-288 GCF_054177405.1 Leptonychotes weddellii | reverse complement strand
GACCCAGGGCCTCAGTCTCACGGAGAAGAGGGGTGGCCGCGGGCGTCCCGGTGGCCTGTCCCAAGCAGGAAAGCTCCTCTCCACTGACCGCGTCGCAAGGGAGAAGCGCGTGACCCTCTCCCGGGGGACCTGGCCACCTGCTCTCCTAGGTTCCTGCCAGTTGTCCACCGTGGGCTTCCAGGAAACCCGCTGTGGCCCCCGTCACCCCAGCTCCGCCGCAGATCCACGTGGTCTCAGCTTCGCTCAAAGCTGTTCTCTGACTTATACTAGAAGGCTTAGCACTGCAGT
>NW_027785772.1:0-288 GCF_054177405.1 Leptonychotes weddellii | reverse complement strand
TGAGTGTTGTTACAGCATTAAAAGTCAATGTGCACATCAAAATGACAGATATTCCTCAGCTTACCATAAAATTCCTCAGGGGCCATGTGGTGTGGTGATTATAGAGGGGTGGTTGTTATGTGTGTTATCAGGGGAGTTCTCTAGGAAAGCACCATCTTACCTCAGGGGGGGTCAGTTCCACTTATAGGAAATATGTGTACTCACTCAGTTCCGCAAATATCTTGACCAATTCATTTCTATCCTAGGTCCTAATATTTGGGAAAAAATTTTTAATTGGAGGGAGTATGT
>NW_027785771.1:0-288 GCF_054177405.1 Leptonychotes weddellii | reverse complement strand
TGAGTCCTTGTGGAGGAACTGTTTTGTATCTTAATGGTGGCAACATCACACAAATCTACATGCATGGTAAGACTGCACAGAACCACACACACACACACACACACACACACACGGGAAATCTGCATGAGATCTGTGGATTATCTGAATGTCAGTGTCTTGGCTATAATATTGTACTGCACTTTTGCAAGATGTCACCATTTGGGCAAACTGGGTAAAACGTGTAAGGGATTTCTCTGTCTTATTTCTTACAACTGCATGTTAATCTACAGTTATCTCAAAAAGTTTTAT
>NW_027785770.1:0-288 GCF_054177405.1 Leptonychotes weddellii | reverse complement strand
GGAAGCGCATCACAGAAAGGGGCTTCAGGGTTTGGGGGGCACATGTGGCTGAGAACCACGAGGCAGCATAACCCCCTCTGTCCCTCCATGGGGGGAGACCTCCCTGGGTGACTCAGGCCCGCCCTGGACCCCCGTGTTTGGGGGATGGTAGTTGTCCCTGTTACAGTCACTGCCTCGGGGCCACGGCTCGGCAGGGGCTGCAGGGCACTGAAGCACGGTGTCCACGTGAGACATGTCCCCGCTGACCACAGCCCCTGCAGCCCGCTCCCGCGGGTCAGAAGCAAAGGG
>NW_027785769.1:0-288 GCF_054177405.1 Leptonychotes weddellii | reverse complement strand
TGCACGAACAATGAATCATGGAACACTTCATCTAGAACTAATGATGTAATGTATGGGGATTAACATAAGAATAAAAAAAAAAAAGACTGTTGGTTAAGACTAGGTACACAGTCCACTGAAATAGACTAGGCAAATTCTAATACACCCTTCCATAAATGGGAGCTTGTAGGAATGGATGTGGTATTACTAAGGGGAATGGACTGAATTACTTAGGGTTTGTTAATTGGCAAATATAAAATTATTATTCCTACATCACTTGACACAGAAAATTGCATGTCTAATGTATTA
>NW_027785768.1:0-288 GCF_054177405.1 Leptonychotes weddellii | reverse complement strand
GGGGCCTGAGTGAGTGCTGACGCTGGAAGAAATGTCCACATGACCACTAGACCCAAGGGCAGTGGTAAATGCTCATTGTTTTAAGCTGCTGAATGTGGGGATGATTTGTGGATTATCAATAGCAAACAGATACACTCTTACCTCTTTTATCTGTAAGGGAGGAAAATGGGGGAACACGCCTACCACATAATATAGATGACTTACACTACATCTCATATTTGATAGGTAATGCCTGTCAAATCCTATGTCCAAAGCACAGAGTGGGCATTCCCACAGATTGACTTCTGT
>NW_027785767.1:0-3408 GCF_054177405.1 Leptonychotes weddellii | reverse complement strand
GCAACCCTCAGTTTGTTTCCTGCAATTAAGAATTCCTCATATCAGGGCGCCTGGGTGGCTCAGTTGGTTGAGCAACTGCCTTCGGCTTAGGTTATGGTCCTGGAGTCCCGGGATCGAGTCCCGCATCGGGCTCCCTGCTCGGCAGGGAGTCTGCTCCTCCCTCTCATGTGCTCTCTCTCAGGTAGGTGAATAAAATCTTTAAAAAAAAAAAGAATTCCTCATATCAGTGAGATCATATGATACATGTCTTTCTCTGTTTGACTTATTTCACTCAACATAATACCCTCCAGTTCCATCCACGTCGTTGCAAATGGCAAGATCTCATTCCTTTTGATGGCTGCATAATATTCCATTGTATATATATACCACTTCTTCTTTATCCATTCATCTGTCGATGGACATCTTGGCTCTTTCCACAGTTTGGCTATTGTGGACATTGCTGCTATAAACATCGGGGTGCACATACCCCTTCGGATCCCTACATTTGTATATTTGGGGTAAATACCCAGTAGTGCAATTGCTGGATCATATGGTAGCTCTATTTTCAACTTTTTGAGGAACCTCCATACTGTTTTCCAGAGTTACTTAGCCTTGTTTTTAAGAGTTATGGACACATGCACATATATGAGGGTGACTTAACATTATGAGAGTGATTCTGCAGTTCAAGGGCCAAAATCAGCCTTATAATTGTTTATCTGCAACCTCCAATATAATGTCTGTCCCTTTGGATAGGAAGTTTCTCTGCCCAAGAAGTGTATGACTTGATAGAGCTATACTTCTGCACTCTACTAGCTTCCCAGGAGCAAGAGGGATTTGAGTCATTTTGTTATACTAAGTAGTAACCTAAACCTCTGGTTAGGTCCAGCATCAAGCAGTCCACAGAGCCATAAAATGTCTTCTGAGTTCTGCCGAATATCCTTGGTTCAGCAGTGAAGGGAGTGAGATGACCTAATTGGATGGATTTCTAACATGGCTAAAATCCAAATAACCACACAGCAGGGGGATCCTGACCCAGAAGATAGACTATATTTGGACAGAGCTTGATGTTTAATTGAATACACATTTCAGAATTCCAAGGGAGCATCTTCTATGACTTTTATAATCTGTGAATCAAATATAAAGGAGGAATTCTCCCCTCTTCACTCTGGTAAGAGGCAATGGGCCCAGCCTTTGGGAACTTTCTGAGTGAGAACAGTAGGAGCTCCCAAGGCTGGAAGGGAGGGGACAGGACATGGAGAAGCACTGTCCCTGCCTGTCTCCCTCCTCCCCACACTTCATTATTTTGTACCTAGAGAGGAAATGGTCAAACCTGAGAAGAAGAAGAGGAGGGAATAAAGAGGTAAGGAATTAAAAAAAAAAATTGACTTGATCAGCTCTAAGGTGAGCAGTCCTACTGCCACAGTAAAGTATAAACACTTTTGGGTATGATCCGTTCAGCAGGCAGGTGAAGTGTGAAGCCGAGTCTTCGGGGTCCCTGATGAGAGCCCTCATTAGAGGAAGGGGCAGGAGCTTCTGCTCTCACATGCAGCGGGAGAAAGACTCCACACCTTTTTAGCCAGGCAGGGGTTTGGTAGTGCAAAGGAAACAACAGGCTCTTCACACCATGGAGCTTCATAGCATTAGTCCAAGGGCAAGTAGACACTCCAAAGTCCTAGAGGCAAAATCAAGAATTTCTCTGCTAAGTGCTAAACAGGAGGTTCAGCTTAGCATGGGATCCTGGGATGGTGCTTTGTAATGTCTGCAGTTGGAGAAAGCTTCCTGCCAGAAAAGGCCAGAGGCCACTTGCAATAGACAGGTTTATTTGATATCTGTTGAAACAAGAGAAGAAATTTAAGTGTTGGCCTGGGAGCCCATTTGGTGGTCTACTAGTACACACTGCCCTCCCCAACCCCCCTCCCCACCCCGCCACACACACACACAAAAAAAAGAGAAAGAGAGAGAAGGATGAGATGGTAATGGGAAAGAAGTATTTGTTCCCAGTCCCTTGGCTGATGGGATGCCAGTCTTGTTGCCTAGACATAATGCCAGACTACATGACAGACTTTGGTGCCAGGCAACAGCAGAAGCCGCATGCTGTATTTTTTTTATTCCTCTACCTTGCCAGATGCCCATGAAGGGAGCTCTCCCTTAGCCCATAAACAACCAAGACTAATAGAATATCTCTGGCAAAGGTGGTTGGCAAAAATCTCTGCCATCTCAAATATCAGGCTATAAGGAGAGACCCAGTTCTCTTGTTCCACAAGCAAAGTGTTGGCAAGCCACAGAAGGAAAAAAGACATGGTAAAAACATGTATATTTTGGGGGAAAAATTCAGGTTGAGCCATATTGTTTTAATTTTCTCTGGAAAAATCTTTCTGTTCCATGAATTTCCAATTGGAAGACATTTGAGATGCTGCTCTTCCTACCAGAAAAACAGGGGTAGTAAGAACTCCCTGCACAAAGAGAAACATGCTGAGGTCCAGGGCTCAGGCCCGATCCTCCAGCATTTCTATCAGGCTCAGAGGGTGGGAGCAAGACCTTGGAAGTCATTCTTTCTTCTGCCATTATGTCAACAGCATGTCTTCCCAGCTCTGGGGAAGGCATTGCTCATTTAGCAAAGTTGGTATGTGCCCCTCCACCCATCTGAAGAGCACCTGGTCCCTGTAGTTGGCATCTAGAATTAGTAGCCCAGTCTCTAGGTTTGAATGGCTCCACCATTCCCTCATAGTATGATTTTTGAGAAAGTTGTTTAACTTCTCCGTGCCTTGATTTCCTGGTGTCATGGCAGTTTAGCCAAGTAGTTAATAATGAAGGCTCAGAGCCAGAGTGACTGGGTTTAAATCCCCCACTTACTGGCTATGTGATCATGGGCAAAATTGACTGACTCATTCTGGGTGACATTTTTCTCATCTATAGAAAGGGGGTCATAATAGTATCTACCTTATAGGGTGCTTGGAAGCCTCAGATGAGCTAATCCAGGGAAAGTGCTAAGAATGGCCTGCAGGAGAAAACAATGAGCCGGGCTGGATGTCTACCTTCCTATCAGCCCTCCCCTGTCCTCTCTTGACTTTTCCCCTAGCACTCTGGCCACTCCCACCTTCCTTCAGTCTTGCAACAGACTGACCTTCTGCCCAAGGACCTTTACTCAGGCTGTTGTCTCTGCCTGTGCTTGTACCCTGACTCTCAAGACCACCTATTTTTTGCTTTCAGGTCTCAGCTGTCAGGGAGGTGCCTATGAATCCCCTGGACAGGATCAGAAGCCCCCTTGTGCCATAGCTTTCCCTTTATCCCTTTATCACAGTTTTTTTTTTTTTTCAAGTTAGGAGATTTATTTTCATTTTTTTTAATTTTTTTATTCTTATGTTAATCCCCATACATTACATCATTAGTTTTAGATGAAGTGCTCCATGATTCATTGTTTGTGCATAA
>NW_027785766.1:0-288 GCF_054177405.1 Leptonychotes weddellii | reverse complement strand
TGTGGTCCAGCCCCGTGCTGGGGTTGAGCCCTGCGTCGTGGGGCTCTGCGTGCTCAGCAAGGAATCAGCTTGAGGATTCTCTCTCCCTCTCCCTCTGCCCCTCCCCTTCTCTGAAATAATCTTTTAAAAAATCATGAGAAAATACGTTTACAGTACTATACTGTATTTATCAAAATAAGCACCTCTTAAGTGTACCTGCACAGCTCAAACACATGTTGTTCAAGGGTCGACTGCACCTTAAATCCAAGAGAGGTCAGGCTTTTGCCAGTGAGACTGAACATGAGGACA
>NW_027785765.1:0-288 GCF_054177405.1 Leptonychotes weddellii | reverse complement strand
GTAACTCAGCAGACATCCCACTGAGTGTACTTGGTAGGACTTCCCCATGCAGTTCCTGCCTTCCTCCTGTCCCTCTCTGCACCCTTTTATTTATTTATTTATTTATTTATTTTAAAGATTTTATTTATTTATTCATGAGAGACAGAGAGAGAGAGAGAGAGGCAGAGGGAGAAGCAGGCTCCCAAGGAGCAGGAAGCCCAATGCAGGACTCGATCCCAGGACCCTGAGATCATGACCTGAGCCGAAGGCAGACGCTTAACCATCTGAGCCACCCAGGCGCCCTCTCTG
>NW_027785764.1:0-288 GCF_054177405.1 Leptonychotes weddellii | reverse complement strand
TCCTTCTTTTCCTTTCATCTTTAATGAAGAAGGAAATTGAGGTGGTAGGCTGGGCTACAGAACTCAGCGAGGGTTCCCCAAAAAGGACCGACGACGCTCTGCCTCACAGCCGGACCCCAGGTACTCCCATGACCTCAGTGGATGCTTACACCGATCCTAAAGGAGGCAGGCAGCACGTCTTTGACAATCTTACAGAGGGAAAAAGCAGTTATTACCTGAGTAGGGGTGTCAGATTCAGAATAAAAATACAGGATGCCCCATTATATTTGAACTTCAGATCAGCAATGA
>NW_027785763.1:0-288 GCF_054177405.1 Leptonychotes weddellii | reverse complement strand
GGTCAGAGGGAGAAGCAGACTCCTCGCCGAGCAGGGAGCCCGACGCGGGACTCGATCCCGGGACTCCAGGATCATGACCTGAGCCGAAGGCAGTCGCTTAACCAACTGAGCCACCCAGGCGCCCGGTCTTTCTTTCTTCTAGAAGGATATAGTGTCTTTGATGAAGACTGGCCAAATAACCATGGACTCGGCGCAGACATAAAAACACAGGCGCACGGTAACAGCACATGGGGCTCTTCTCTGTCTCTGATCTCATCTCTTCTGGCAGTGGGCAGGGGAAACTTAGGC
>NW_027785762.1:0-288 GCF_054177405.1 Leptonychotes weddellii | reverse complement strand
CGGCAGCGCACCTGCCGCGGCCCGTGTCTGGCACGTCATAGAGGTAGGTGCTACGAACCGTGGGTCACCCTAGAATTTGCTGGGTGGTCGTAAGAAGGGATGGGAGCTGCAGGTACAGCGTCTGGCCACTAGGTTGGCTCCCCGAGAAGCAGAGAAGGGCTTATCTGGAGGTGATCCCAGCAAGCGCTGCAAGGGGGGTGGGAGGGCGAGACAGGAAGGGAAGGCAGCCAGCAGGGGGTGAGGGAGCAGCGACATTTATCCTCTACCCTTCCAACGCCCAGCTTCTCT
>NW_027785761.1:0-288 GCF_054177405.1 Leptonychotes weddellii | reverse complement strand
CAATGCTGTACCTAGTAGAAAGAACTCTTGGTCCATTTCCATGATTTGACTCTATTTGCAAGGGAATTGCTAGGATTCCTGGTATGAAGGGAAGAGCAGTGATTATGTTCTCTTTAGAGGCTCTATACTCAGAAACTTCTTCCTCATGCTCTGACCTTCCCTGAAATCTTTAATAAGATTGCAGAAATAAGAATCAAAGACTTCCTATAGAAATTTCAGTAATGCATAGTCTGATACAATGGTTCTCAACCCTATTGGACCCAATGCTTCCATTTTGTTTGTTTTTTG
>NW_027785760.1:0-288 GCF_054177405.1 Leptonychotes weddellii | reverse complement strand
TTGTCATGGTTAGAGGTGCCAGCAGGTCCCAGGCTATATACCCAGGCACTTTCCCTCACTCCACATCAAACTTTTCCTTTTTCTTTCTCTTTTTTTTTTTAAAGTAGGCTCCATGCTCAGCGTGGGGCCCAAAGCGGGGCTTGAACTCATGACCCCGAGATCAAGACCTGAGCTGAGATCAAGAGTTGGATGCTTGGGCACCTGGGTGGCTCAGTTGGTTAAGCGACTGCCTTCGGCTCAGGTCATGATCCTGGAGTCCCGGGATCGAGTCCCGCATCGGGCTCCCTG
>NW_027785759.1:0-288 GCF_054177405.1 Leptonychotes weddellii | reverse complement strand
TGCATAATTAAGGGATGATTTTATTTAGGCTATTGCAGTAGGTAAATTATTCATTAATGCACAATGTCTCAAAGAAGGAGAAAACTTGGGGTCTTATGAAGGCAACTAAACAAGGCCATCAGGAAGAAGGATGAACAGTGAGTCTTATAGGAGTCACAATCTGGGGTGGAGGTGGGTTTTATCACTGAATAAAAAGAGGTGGTGGGGCACCTGGGTGGCTCAGTCGTTAAGCATCTGCCTTCGGCTCAGGTCATGATCCCAGGGTCCTGGGATCGAGCCCCGCATCGG
>NW_027785758.1:0-288 GCF_054177405.1 Leptonychotes weddellii | reverse complement strand
TTCTCAGTGATCCTGAAACTCGGGGATTTAAATGGAAGGCTATACCCCGCCCAGTAACTGCAAGGCTGCTACTGTGATGTTTCAAGAATAGAGCACACATTCTTTTTACGCTAAGGGGACGTACCACATTTTGACAACAGTGCAGTTGCAAGGGACTGTTTAACCTTTGGTTTGTCGGCGCTGCTTTGTGATTATGCATTTCGTTACAGCAGAAAGGATACAGCGCTGGCATGATTTATACCAACAAAGACGGCTACGCACCGCATCACACTGGACCACTCTCTTTTA
>NW_027785757.1:0-288 GCF_054177405.1 Leptonychotes weddellii | reverse complement strand
GGAGCACTGGGTGTTATGCACAAACAATGAATCAAGGAACACTTCATCTAAAACTAATGATGTAATGTATGGGGATTAACATAAGAATAAAAAAAAAAAAAGAAAAAATAAATAAATAAATAAATAAAAAAGGGGACTGAGCAGAACCAATTGGTAGTAGGGCTATTCATTTGTGTCTATCACCTTGATCTGATCTAGTTCTTATTTTTGGACTTTATCCTATACTAGTTCATATTTTTGGACTCTCCTATACAGTTGTCCATTTCAGGCTTTCCTTTCAGTCTTCAG
>NW_027785756.1:0-3409 GCF_054177405.1 Leptonychotes weddellii | reverse complement strand
CCAGTCACCCCATCCCTCCCACCCCACCCCCCACTCCAACGACACTCAGTTTGTTTCCTACAATTAAGAATTCCTCATATCAGCAAGATCATATGATACATGTCTTTCTCTGTTTGACTTATTTCACTCAACATAATACCCTCCAGTTCCATCCATGTTGTTGCAAATGGCAAGATCTCATTCCTTTTGATGGCTGCATAATATTCCATTGTATATATATACCACATCTTCTTTATCCATTCATCTGTCGATGGACATCTCGACAGATTGACATCTTCTTTTTTTTTTAACATATAATGTATTATTTGTTTCAGAGGTACAGATCTGTGATTCTATGTAAATTTTTTTAAAGAAGGAATTGTGCTTTTAAAAGTTGAAAAACCTAGACTAGTAAAACATTTCTGGGCATCAGTCTCTTTTCTGGTTAAACTGGGATAATAATAACAACATTTACTACATAACCTATAATAGTCCATTACATTATAACTAGTTTACCTCTCACCAGGAAAATAGGAGCTCTCTGAGAGTAGGTAACTGTCATTCATTCATAAATGTCTTTTTGTAGCAGGCACTGGAGATAGGCAACTAGGAATTTATGAGAAACAAAGTAGACATGGCCCTTGCCTTCCTGGAGCTTACTTTCCAATCATTCCAAGGTCCTTACAACAGCCCACAAAGCACTATATGATGGGATCTACTCATTCTCTTTGACCTCATTTTTTGATACTTGACCCCTTATTTCTTATATTCAAGCCACATTGACCTTTTTACTCTTTCTTGAACATGCCAGGCATGATCTAGCCCTAAAACCAATGCACTAGCTGTACCTTCACCTGGAATGCTTTTTGCCTAGATATGCATATGGTTAATTCCCTACTCCCTTTAACTCTGCTCTAGTGTCACTTTCTCAAATGAAATTCATCCTAACCAACCTATTTACAACAGTTACAACTTCCATTCCCAGCATTCCTTATCCACCTTACTATAGTATAATGGTTTTTCCTCAACAATAATTATTACTTTCTATATTCTATATTTTTTAGCTGTCTATTATGTCTATTATTTATTATCTCTCTTCCCTTACAAGAATAGCTCCATAAGGCAGAGCACAATTTTTGCCTGTTTTGTTCATTTAATGGCCTAGAACAATGCCTGGAACTGAGTAGGTACTCAATATTATTAAATATTTGTTAAATTTCTGGAGACCTTTTCCATATTGCCCCTCCTTCATGTGACAGATTTCCTTATTCTGGCGTCCTCAATAAACTACACTTTTTATTTCCAGTTCCTTCTTTTTTCCTACTTTTCAGAAGAACAAACAAAAACAACAACAACAAAAACCTGTCCTGTATTTCACCCATTCAGGGCCCTGTTTTCTGTTAAGTAACCATTCAGATCAGGCTGAATGATGCAGGCGAGTTAGATAGAGGTTTATGTAAGCCATAATAACCTAGAGCCTACAGTTATTTAAAGTCATAAGAAACTTGTTGTTGTTGTTGGATAATGCAAATTTGTTTATTAGCAAGTAAAGTTACTTATAATATATTATTATATAAAAAATCAAATTATAAAAAAATCAATTATAAAATACTAGATATAGTATGATTATATTCTTATAAAAAGAGGCATGTACATTGATACTTAGGAAGAATTCTAAAAGAATCCAAATGTTAATACTGGTAAGATTATGTATGATATTTTATTTTCTCTGTACTTCTCTGTATTATTTGAATTTTTAAAAAAATAGCATTTATTTGATTTATTATTTTCTAATTTAACAATTATTTCTATTTTAGAAAACTTCAAGTAGACATTAAAACATATTTTCTGTCAAAAAACTTAATTTAAGGGGCACCTGGGTGGCTCAGTCATTGAGCATCTGCCTTCGGCTCAGGTCATGATCCCAGGGTCCTGGGATCAAGCCCCGCATTGGGCTCCCTGCTCTGCAGGAAGCCTGCTTCTCCCTCTCCCACTCCCCCTGCTTGTGTTCCCTCTCTGGCTGTGTCTCTCTCTCTGTGTCAAATAAATTAAAAAAAAAAAAAACTTAATTTAAGAAGGGAGAAAAGATGGCGGAAGAGTAGGGGGCCCTATCCCAACTGGTCTCTGGAATTGAGTTGGATATCTACCAGACCACTCTGAGCACACACAAAATCAGCCTGATATGTAAGAAGATCTGGATCTCTACAAACAGAATATTGCAGATGGTTGGTTTCAAGGTATTAAGCGGGGAGCTGTCATTCCAGGGGCAGATATCAGAAGATAAACAGCAGCAGGAGGGAGCCTGGCCATGGGGATCCTACACCACCGGTGAGTGATAACCTCCCACACAGGGGATGGCGCACAGACTCACAGACCAGTAGAGGCAGGGAAAGGACTTTAGGGCAGCCCCCGGGATGAAAACCCACAGCAGTGGGGTCATGCATATGAACTGGATAATCTAACAGCTAGGGTAAATAAGGCAGAAGAATGAATCAGTGATCTGGAAGACAATTTAATAGATAAAAAGGGAAATGAGGCATACAACTCAGAATCCATGAAAATAGAATCAGAGAAATAAGTGACACGATAATGTGTTCCAATGTCAGAATTATTGGAATCCCTGGGAGGGTGGAAAGAGAGAGAGGACTAGAAGATATATTTGAGCAAACTGTATCTGAGAACTTCCCTAATCTGGGGAATGAAACAAACATTCACGTCCTAGAGACAGAGAGGACCCCTCCCAAGATCAAGGAAAACAGGCCAACACCCCGGCATGTAATAGTAAAACTCACAAATCTTAGAACCAAGGAAACCATCTTAAGGGCATTTAAGGGGAAGAGATTCCTTACGTACAGAGGGAGGAACATCAGAATAACGTCAGACCTATCCACAGAGACCTGGCAAGCCAGAAAGGCCTGGCAAGACATATTCAGGGTACTAAACAGAAGAACATACAGCCAAGAATACTTTTTCTGGCACTGTCATTTAGAATGGATGGAGAGAGGCAGAGCTTCCAAGACTGGCAGAAACTGAAAGAATATGTGACCACTAATCTGGCCCTGCAAGAAATATGAAGGGGGGTTCTATAAAAGGAGAAAGACCCCAAGAGTGATATACAACAGAAATTTACAAGGACAATCTATAAAAACAACGTCTTCACAGGCAACATGATGACAATTAATTCATATCTTTCAATAATCACTCTCAACGTGAATGGCCTAAACACTCCCATAAAACGGCACAGGGTTGCAGATTGGATAAAAAGACAGGACCCATCCATATGCTGTCTACAAGAGACTCATTTTGAACCTCAAGATACATCCAGACTGAAAGTGAAGGAATGGAAATCCATCTTCCATGCCAACGGACCTCAAAAGAAAGCTGGGGTAGCAATTCTTAGACAAATTAGATTTTAAACTAAAGTCTGTAA
>NW_027785755.1:0-288 GCF_054177405.1 Leptonychotes weddellii | reverse complement strand
TTTTTAAGAATTTATTTATTTATTTATTTGACAGAGAGAGAGACAGTGAGAGAGGGAACACAAGCAAGGGGAGTGGGAGAGGGAGAAGCAGGCTTCCCGCGGAGCGAGGAGCCCGATGCGGGGCTCGATCCCAAGGACCCCGAGATCATGACCTGAGCCGAAGGCAGACGCTTAACGACTGAGCCACCCAGGCGCCCCACCAGTTCACCTCTTTCTGCCCATAGATCCTGTCCCCGTCCTTTAGTAAAACCACCCTTTTTTGTACCAAAGACATCTCAAGAATTCTTT
>NW_027785754.1:0-288 GCF_054177405.1 Leptonychotes weddellii | reverse complement strand
ATGGGATTCGAGTACTTTATTTAATAATCCATTCACTTATACAAACAGCTTTTAGGTACGACGTTAGGTGGTCGGGGACACAGAACTTAATAAAATGGTGTTTATCCTGGGTGTTATTCTCTAAAGGAATGGAAATTTAAAAAACATCAAAGGCAATTTCTGAAGTAAAGGGCATATTTACGATCAATGAATGAAGTAGAAAGAATTCTTTTTTTTTTTATTCTTATGTTAATCCCCATACATTACATCATTAGTTTTAGATGAAGTGTTCCATGATTCATTGTTTGT
>NW_027785753.1:0-288 GCF_054177405.1 Leptonychotes weddellii | reverse complement strand
TTGTTTGTGGGCAGAGCCGACCGCACTCATGTGCTCCAGCACCGTGC
Source organism: Leptonychotes weddellii (assembly GCF_054177405.1). NCBI lineage: Eukaryota > Metazoa > Chordata > Mammalia > Carnivora > Phocidae > Leptonychotes > Leptonychotes weddellii. Next base: position 241 of record NW_027785753.1, on the reverse strand, counting down.
GGCTCATGGCTCCATTCACCGTGGTAAAGCACAGGTGAGAGTGAAGGACAGATTAATCACCCCAGTGAATGTGGTGACAGACCCGATTCCCAACAGTCACAGGTCAGAGAGCAAGGTCCGTGCTGAGGACAGACTCCAGGAGGACGGTTGGTCTCGCCCTGCCATCTCTTTTCTTCCTGTCCCTGATCCTGCCTTAGGTGTGCGGTGACAGTTCTGGAAACTTCCCTGTGGTCCAGGCTAT
>NW_027785752.1:0-288 GCF_054177405.1 Leptonychotes weddellii | reverse complement strand
TAAATTTGAAGATTAATGATAATGAGGATAGTGACCTCTGCCTGGAATGTAAAAAGTTGGAAAGAACATCACTCTCAGTCTCACAATGCTTAGTTTGGATGAGCAGCAAGTGCATAACTTTCCTTCAACCCATCTGAAAGCTGAGGTTGCAGTATAACCAAATAGCTAAAAAAAAAAAAAAGAAAGAAAGAAAAAAAAAGGCAAGCAGCTCCCCACTTCCTAAGATGGGATGGCACATGGAGACTGTCACACTTTTGCAGAACATGGAAGGAAGAGGTGCAAACTGCC
>NW_027785751.1:0-288 GCF_054177405.1 Leptonychotes weddellii | reverse complement strand
TGTTATTTGGAAGAATAAGAGCAGAATCAGCCTTAGGCAAATATGGAAGAAGATGAAGCATGAATTTCCAGGGATTCTTTTTTAAAAAGCTGATTAATAAAGCATTTTAAAGTAAGTGCACTAGTCAAGGGCACTGAAAAAACTCCAATTAAAAATAGGTTTTATAGGTGGAGCAAGATGGCGGAGGAGTAGGAGACCTGGATTTCGTCTGGTCTCAGGAATTCAGCTGGATAGGGATCAAACCATTCTGAACACCTACGAACTCAACAGGAGATTGAAGAAAACAAT
>NW_027785750.1:0-288 GCF_054177405.1 Leptonychotes weddellii | reverse complement strand
TGGAGCACTGGGTGTTATGCACAAACAATGAATCATGGAACACTTCATCTAAAACTAATGATGTAATGTATGGGGATTAACATAAGAATAAAAAAAAAAGAAAGAAATAAAAAATAAATAAATTTAAAAAAAAATGATGTCCAGCAGAAGCAAACATAGATACTTCCCAGAGGGAAGCATCCTCAATTCGCATTTGGCTACGATAAATTTAGCCAAGTGCAAGCTCCACCTGTAATATTACCAAGCATAGAAGAAAACAAGTCACTGTAAGAGTCAGTAGAACCAAAC
>NW_027785749.1:0-288 GCF_054177405.1 Leptonychotes weddellii | reverse complement strand
CCCGGAGAACTCCTGCATGCCCCTGCGACCCCGCCCTGGCCGGCTTCCCAGCATCCCCTGCCCCGTGGTCACTGTCTGGGTCTGATTCTCCTTCCTCCCCAGGGCAGGACCCAGCCGCGTGGCACAGAATCCAAGGGCTTTCTGGGTGGTGAGCAGGATGGCGGGCCAGGCGGCATGGAAGACAGGAGTCTGGGGTCTTTAAGGTGGAGGGGTCAGGGGGCTTCAGTGGGGCTGGAGAGCACCAGCTGAGGGGTGCCAAGGTCCCCCTCTGCGCCTTTGCTCATGCTG
>NW_027785748.1:0-288 GCF_054177405.1 Leptonychotes weddellii | reverse complement strand
TGTTTGGTACCCTGACAAGCATGGAGGATCTTTTCATCTTTATTCATTTGCCAAGTGAAAAATTGGATTTTATCAATTTTCATTTACATTTTTTGATTAGCAAAATGACATTTTATGTTTATTAGTCATTTGCATTCCCTATACCTAATCTATTCCTATCCTATATTTTCCACTGACTTGATTTTTTATTGATTTTTATGATCTGTTTATTCATTAAAAATAATACTTTAGTCATTCTTATGGAAAATACTTTCCCATTTGTTTTAAAATTACTGTTATCAGCTTATT
>NW_027785747.1:0-288 GCF_054177405.1 Leptonychotes weddellii | reverse complement strand
CTTAACCAACTGAGCCACCCAGGCGTCCCGACTTTTTAAAAAAACATTTTATTGAGATAAAATTCACATACATTTTCACATACCATACAATTCACTCATTTAATGTGTATTCAGTGGGGTTTTTAGCATATTCATAGCGTTTCACAACCATCACCACAAAAAGAAATGTTGGGTGCCTGGGTAGCTCAGTCGGTTAAACGTCTGCCTTCAGCTTGGGTCATGATCTCAGGGTTCTGGGATCGAGCCGTGTGTCTGGCTCCTTGCCCAGCATGGGGTCTGCTTCTCCCG
>NW_027785746.1:0-288 GCF_054177405.1 Leptonychotes weddellii | reverse complement strand
CTTGACCATGTGACTTGCTTTGGCCCATGGAATGGGCAGAAATGAAAGTGTGATCGTTCTGTGTCTGGGCTTGAAGAGGTCCAATGAAGTTCTGCTTCGCCTCTTATTATGCTTCCTTCCGGTAGCCTCTTCAGCTGGGGCCCCAGAACCAACACAGGTGGAAAAGAGCTAGCTAGCCCCGCCGATCTGCAGACCAGCAATGAGAAGTAGCACTGACCCAGCCGGCAGAGCATTCGAGTACAGCTGTACCGGCCATCCTGCGAGAATCGGTGTTCCAGTCCGCTGAGT
>NW_027785745.1:0-3409 GCF_054177405.1 Leptonychotes weddellii | reverse complement strand
TCCCCAGAATTTGCCCAAGCTTTCAAAATCTCTATAGTATAAGGGGCTGTGGGTCCATACAAGTGGCAAACCTTCTTCAGTTCCCTTAAAGTATTTAAATCTAATCCCTCATAGACAGGACCAACAGCCTGTGTTCGGTCTATGGGAAAGCCATAAACAAATCATTAGCCCCTTGCCGTCGGAGTTCCTTTTCTAGAGGTGAGAGAGCTAGAGAGGATCGTTTGAGAGGAAATAAATCCACTGTGGAGGAAGGGTGATCATCTTCGGTGGGGTCCTCCATTAAAAGCGGAGGGGCCATGGGTAACGGCCAGGCTGTGAAGCTGCAAAAATTTTTTTACTTTCAATTTTAGCCTTTTCTAAAGTATCATCATCTAGTTCATATGTATGTAAAGAGTTGGTAGTTTCTTTAGCAACCTCAGCCGGGGATAACTTATCCCCAGTTTCCATAGTATTGATCACCACTCCTACTAAAGCCCAAATGGGCCAGAAATCAAGGGGAATTGTTTCACCCTGTCTCATAGCCCTCAAGACATTTTTTTTACTTTTTTATTGTTATGTTGATCACCATACATTACATCATTAGTTTTCGATGTAGTATTCCATGATTCATTGTTTGTGCATAACACCCAGTGCTCCATGCAGAACGTGCCCTCTTTAATACCCATCACCAGGCTAACCCATGCCGCCCCCCTCCCCTCTAGAACCCTCAGTTTGTTTTTCAGAGTTCATCGTCTCTCATGGTTCGTCTCCCCCTCCGATTTCCACCCCCTTCATTCTTCCCCTCCTGTTATCTTCTTTTTTTTTTTTTCTTAACATATATTGCATTATTTGTTTCAGAGGTACAGATCTGAGATTCAACAGTCTTGCACAATTCACAGTGCTTACCAGAGCACATACCCTCCCCAGTGTCTATCACCCAGTCACCCCATCCCTCCCACCCCCCACCACTCCAGCAACCCTAGTTTGTTTCCTGAGATTAAGAATTCCTCATATCAGTGAGGTCATATGATACATGTCAAGACATTATTTTTCACTCAGACCCAAGTCTCCTCACCTAAGGAGCCTTCTTCCAGAAACCAAGGATTATATTCAACTACCGTTTCCAAACATTTTTCTATGCGCTGCTTAGTAACTTCAGCTCCATATTCTTTAAGAAAATGATGTATCAATGCAGCAAAACCTGATGTTTTTTAATTTGATTGCCCCATAACCCTGTAATAAACTTTCCTACTTATCACCTTCTGTAGGGTTCCTATCACTGGCCGATCACTCCTCGACGGGGGCTTCAGGTCCCTGTTTGGGCACCACTTGTCGACCTCAGTCGGGGACCTGGGGCAGCGAAGGAACTGAGAAAAAGAGATGACAGCATAGCGAGGCACAGGGGACCCCAAGCAAACAGACCGAGGTGCCAAGGTTTATTTTCCATAATCTAATATACCTTCTACAATGATATAGATCTATAATGATTCACAGCGGGGGCTTAATATAAGGCACATTCTTCCACGAACGCAGGGTTAGTCAAGTGAAGCAATGGGAGTGGAGAAGGAATAAAGAAATCTGTAACTGGCTGTGATCAATTAATTGTAAACACCATTGTACTCGGACCTTAACACAGGATAAAAGAACAAAGAAGGGAATGCACAGTGTGCTGTTTACAGCTGGCTTCCTATCTACAAAACATCTTGTGCTGCGTACTTGAGAACAGACCACACACGTCCCAAGGGCATTTCACTCTGATCCTTTTGGGTTATTTTTAACCCTGCGATCTCGAGTTTTCTTAGAGATCTCGGAGTCTGAGCGAACATGCGCCAGTGGTCGCTATGGCGTTCTGTTTCCCACAGCACCTGACTGGCTCAGTCAGTAGAATGTGTGATTCTTGATCTCAAGGTCATGATCTCAGGCCCTATATTGGGTGTGTAAATTACTTTTAAAAATATATATGCTACGGGGCACCTGGGTGGCTCAGTTGGTTAAGCGGCTGCCTTCGGCTCAGGTCATGATCCTGGAGTCCCGGGATCGAGCCCCGCATCGGGCTCCCTGCTTGGCGGGGAGCCTGCCTCTCCCTCTCCCTCTGCCTGCCTCTCTGCCTACCTGTTCTCTCTCTCTATCTCTCTGTCAAATAAATAAATAAAATCTTTAATATATATATATATATATATATGCTATGAAAACAATGAATCGTGCATCACCACATCAAAAACTAATGATGTATGGTGATTAACATAACATAATAAAATAAAATTTTTAAAAAATAAGTAAAATGTAATAGTAGGGACAAAAATATATGTGTGTGTGTTAGCAAAACCAGGACTACAATGCCAACAAGAAACATGGCAGCTAATATCTTCAGTCTCTTACTTTTATACATAATTTTTATTATGTTTAGTTAGCCAACATATAGTACATTATTAGTGTTTGGTGTAGTGTTCAATGATTCATTAGTTGCGTATAACACCCAGTGCTCATTCCAACATGTGCCCTCCTTAATACCCATCTCCCGGTTACCCCATCCCCCCACCCCCCTCCCTTTTGTAACCCTCAGTTTGGTTCCCAGAGTCCAGAGTCAGTCATGATTTGTCTCCCTCTCTGATTTCTTCCCATTAAGTTTTTCCCTCCCTTCCCCGTGGTCCTTCATGATATTTCTTAACCAACTGAGCCACCCAGGCGCCCCCTTCACGATATTTCTTATGTTCCACATATGAGTGAAACTGTATGATAATTGTCTTTCTCTGACTGACCTATTTCACTTAGCATAATCCCCTCCAGTTCCATCCATGTCAATGCAAATGGTGGGTATTCATCCTTTCTGATGGCTGAGTAATATTCCATTGTATATATGGACCACACTTCTTTATCCATTCATCTGTTGAAAGGCATCTTAGCTCCTTCCACAGTTTGGCTATTGTGGACATTGCTGCTATGAACATTGGGGTGCATGTGCCCCTTCTTTTCACTACATCTGTATCTTTGGGTAAATACCTAGTAGTGCAATTGCTGGGTCATAGGGTAGCTCTATTTTTAACATCTTGAGGAACCTCCATACTGTTTTCCAGGGTGGCTGCACCAGCTTGCATTCCAACCAACAGTGTATGAGGGTTCCCCTTTCTCCATATCCTCGACAACACTTGTTATTTCCTGTCTTGTTAATTTTTGCCATTCTAACTGGTGTAAGGTGGTATCTCATTGTGATTTTGATTTGTATTTCCCTGATGACAAGTGATGTGGAGCATTTTTTCATGTCTCTGTTAGCCATTTGTATGTCTTCTTTGGAGAAGTGTCTGTTCATGTCTTCTGCCCATTTCTTGACTGGATCATTTGTTCTTTGGGTGTTGAGTTTGAGAAGTTCTGTATAGATCTTGGATACCAGCCCTTTATCTGAAATGTCATTTGCAAATATCTTCTCCCATTC
>NW_027785744.1:0-288 GCF_054177405.1 Leptonychotes weddellii | reverse complement strand
GTCATCTGCAAACAAGGATAATTTTAATTTTTCCTTTCTTATTTGGATAGTTTCAATTTCTTTTTTTCTTTGGTTGCTGCGGCTAGAATTTCTAGTACTGTGTTGAAAGAAGTGGGAAAAGTGGCATCTCTTTCTTTCTCTTTTTTCTGTGTTTATTTCCCCCCTCCTTTTTTCCTTTATCGTATAGTCTGGATCGTTATCTCTGACTTAATTTGTAGTTCACTCTTTCTTAAGAATGCATTTAACGTACTATTAAGCTTATTCATTGACTTCTTAATTTCAGTTATT
>NW_027785743.1:0-288 GCF_054177405.1 Leptonychotes weddellii | reverse complement strand
CTTGTGTTCCCTCTCTAGCTGTCTCTCTCTGTCAAATAAATAAATAAAATCTTTAAAAATAAGTAAATAAAAATTTTTTAAAAAGTGTAAGGATAAAATGGTTTTATTTTTAAGCTTCAAAGTTTTGGGGGTAGCATGTTATATAGTAATAGATAGTCCGGTCTAGACAAGAGGGTTATAATGACTGTCTATCTTCAATATTAGCTTTGCCTCAGAAATCTGCTTATGTATGTATGTATGTATCTATCTATCTATCTGAAAAAAGAGATAAAATATAGTCTGTGCTCT
>NW_027785742.1:0-288 GCF_054177405.1 Leptonychotes weddellii | reverse complement strand
CTCCAGCTACATCCCTCAGTTGTGCACCCAGTCTTGGCTCCACTAAGAAACGCTCTGGTTAAATTTGCAATGACATGGATGGAACTACAAGGTATTATGCTAAGTGAAATAAGTCAGAGAAAGGCAAATACCGTATGATTTCACTCATGTGGAATTTAAGAAACAAAACAGATCAACATAGTGGAAGGGAAAGAAAAATTGGAAGGCAGGCAAACCATAAGAGATGCTGAACTCTAGGAAACAAACTGAGGGGTGCTGGAGGGGGGCAGTGGAGGGAAGGGATAAATG
>NW_027785741.1:0-288 GCF_054177405.1 Leptonychotes weddellii | reverse complement strand
TGAGTTCTCGGTTTTAAATTCTCTTCATAGAAATACCTAGTATGGTTTCTGTTTTCCAGGATTGAGAAAGAGAGCCAGCAAAGTGCCCTGAAGTGGTAAGGAAACAGAAAAAACAGGTAAGTGTGGCTTAGAAGCTGAAATAAGACATAGTCTCAGGAAATGAATTAGGAAAGAGATATCTGAAGAAAAGCAAAGCTGGTGGCATCACAATTCCAGACTTCCAGCTCTATTACAAAGCTGTCATCATCAAGACAGCATGGTACTGGCACAAAAACAGACACATAGATC
>NW_027785740.1:0-288 GCF_054177405.1 Leptonychotes weddellii | reverse complement strand
GGCAGGGAGTCTGCTTTGCCCTCTGACCCTATCCCCTCTCATGTGTTCTCTCTCATTCTCTCTCTCTCAAATAAATAAATAAAATCTTTAAAAAAAAAAAAAAGAAATGAAGTATTTTACTTCCAGTATAATCGAAAGTAATGCTAGGGACAATGATAGCTGCCTGTCAGTGTGTGGCTAAAGACCTAAAATAGAACATAAATCCTATTACACACAGAGACTTAGAAGTAGCCTTACATATAGGTCATAAACCTCCCCCCAAAAAACTTAACACGTGTTCTTAGGTTT
>NW_027785739.1:0-288 GCF_054177405.1 Leptonychotes weddellii | reverse complement strand
TTCTCCCTCTGCTTGTGCTCTCTCTCTGTCAAGTAAATAAATAAAATCTTTAAAAAAAAAAAGAGGCAAGGGTCTAATAAGAGAAATACAAGTAAACAAACGAATACAACAAATGGGTATTTTGGTGGAAGATTGACAAAATATTTAGCAATAATCTCTAAGCATGTGTAATTACAATACTAATTAGGAAACTAAAACATAGAGAGATAAGAATGTTGCCCGCGTTGGTAAGTGGTGGAGGCAGAAATTAAACACAAGTAATCTGATGCCAGAGCCATGCGTTTCACC
>NW_027785738.1:0-288 GCF_054177405.1 Leptonychotes weddellii | reverse complement strand
GGCTGTTTTAGGATTAAACAATTCCATAGGATTATAAGGATTCCATGGTTTGATTTGTATATTTGAAAGATCTCTCTGGCCACATTGAAAATAGGGAATTCAAAGGCCCAAAGCAAAGAAAATACTTACAATATTTCAGTTGTGAGTCAGAAATTATAAAGGTCTGAAATGAAATAATGATGGCAAGAATGGGCAAGAATAGGACTTTCCACAAACAGAGAAAGACATGTATCATATGACCTCACTGATATGAGGAATTCTTTTTTTTTTTTATTCTTATGTTAATCC
>NW_027785737.1:0-288 GCF_054177405.1 Leptonychotes weddellii | reverse complement strand
TCTCCTGTTGAGTTTGTAGGTGTTCAGAATGGTTTGATCCCTATCCAGCTGAATTCCTGAGAGGAGAGGAAATCCAGGTCTCCTACTCTTCCGCCATCTTGCTCCGCCCCTTTATTTTTACTTCTATTCGACATTGTACTTGAGACTTCAGTACAGACCAGGACTAGGGTGGAGTGAGTGAGGCAGCCTTGTGCAATTGCAGGGTTGGATCCTGTATTTAAAGTTTTGATATTATGGGGCGCCTGGATGGCTCAGTCTGCGACCCCCATCAGGCTCCCTGTTCAGTGG
>NW_027785736.1:0-288 GCF_054177405.1 Leptonychotes weddellii | reverse complement strand
TAACCTGGTCCCCGTCTGTCTCGTTGGCTCCCAGCCCCGCTTTGTGACCTGGCCAGCATTTGACACCCACCTCTTGGGACTGAGACCCGGCTTGTGGCGGCAGCGCTGGGTGGGGGGCGATAGGGCCCCAAACCCCTGGTTATCCAATGAGGCCGGCGTGTGACAGAGCTGGAGGCTTCTTAAGCAGATGGGACTTTTAGGATATTCTTTCCCACTAACTCGTGTCTTCGTTATCATTTATGCTGTGATATCAGCTTCATGTGCCTCAAGGGCGCTAGATATCTCCGT
>NW_027785735.1:0-288 GCF_054177405.1 Leptonychotes weddellii | reverse complement strand
GGGGAGATGCTGGTGAGCATCCTGATTATCTGATATATTGAAACACGGGCATTCCTAGGAAGAGTAGAGGCAATATAACATGTTACAATGGAGAATTCAGTACACCAGGGAATAAGTTAGAAAGTCTCTTCTTGCCACGATTTCTATATTATGGTACTATTTCAGGGGCCTTCCCATTTCAGTAAAAAGAAGCAGTCAACCTTCCACCATGGTAACATCTTGGAAGGATTCTATCTCAGAAGTCAAGGGCCTTGTCTAGCGATAACACCCCAACTGCCCCCACCCCTC
>NW_027785734.1:0-3409 GCF_054177405.1 Leptonychotes weddellii | reverse complement strand
CAGGGAGCCCGATGCAGGGCTCGATCCCAGGACCCTGGGATCATGACCTGAGCCGGAGGCAGACGCTTAACGACTGAGCCACCCAGGCGCTCCTGCCAGTAGCACTTCTTGCCCAGTCGCGACAACTGAAAATATCCTCAGATGTTGCTACCTGTCTCCGGCTGGGCAGTACCCCTAAATTCCCAACTTCATTGTTTGCGTTACAGCCTGCCTGATCTAGACCTTTGGCAGTTCTGGGGGCCTACCCAGATGACTTGCTCTGCAGGCACACCGAAATGCTGTTTCCCAAATGTACCAGACTCTTGTGCCTTTATGCATTGATTCCTGCCGAGTGGTGTACCCTCTTACCTTTCCCGAAGTACACACTCATTTGAGCCCACCCTTTAAGACTTGAATCAAGTGTTCTATCTGCCAGGAAGCCTTCAACCCAGGCTGACCAGGCAGTTAAGTGCTAGTCAGGGCTTCCCACACACCCTGTTCCAGCACTTCCTTGTTGCACTGCAAGCATTATTTCTGGACATGTGTGTCTCCTTCAGGAGCCTGTGAACCCCTACCTGTGGTCCCCTAGCAGCTAGCACTGTACGCTTCACACAGTAGATGCTTATTAACTGTCATTTGGATAGAGGAATGGAAGGAGTGTTCCAGCTGGAACAGGCCACATTGAAAATCTTATGGATAATGAGGTTCTTTTGCCATTTTATTTCTACTAGAAAAGATCCTAGAATAAAGTAAACCTCACTGTGAAAAATCTGTTGCCAAGATACTCTAATTCTTATATTGGTAATGGGTGGAAAATGAAATGGCGCAGTGGTCAGAGTGCACGCAGTCTGCTGAAGAGCTGATGAGCCGCTTGTTTCAGAAAACACGAAGCACACCCTTTTTGTGTCCTAGAGGTCAGGATTAAGTCTTTCTCGGTCTCTTAATTTTTAAAAAGTGTAACTTTCCCCCTTACAGCTTGAGAGTCTTTTGGAAGAAGGGCATGTTTCTAGAATGGATAATAGATCCTCACACAGGAGTTACTTTTTCTTCCTTGTCTCCTATTGTGAGTTGGTTTCACAGGGTGGGTTTACACCATCAGGGACCATCCATGTAATTTTTAATCTTGCCGTACCATCCATTTTACTCTTAAAGCTGCATAAACCTCATCTGACACTGCTCTAAGGCTTAATGGCAGAGACAGTGTCAATAAGTAAATTTATTTTTTTTTAATGACAAATGATGTTTTTCATTCCTATGCACAGGGTACTTTTCTGCAGGCCAGTTACAAACACAAGTCAGAGACTAGATTTACCATGCACCTCCAGCTTCTCTGGGATTGACTGCTTTGGCTGAGCTTTGTCTCCAACATTTTAGCTGCCAAGTATAGTTCGTGCATAACACTCCTCATCAGCCTGCTTTGGGTTGTGAAGAGTAACTGCCATTTTCTTCTGCATCACAAGACTTGTTTCTAAGTTTCATATATTAAAGTTAACCAAGCATCTGCTACTACTTGTTTAGGTATAGCCTAGGTGTGCTAAGGTCAGGAACCAGCCAATTTGGTTTGTGATTCAAAAAGCCTGTGACTAGACTTTGGTGAGTCTATTCCATTCTAAAAAATGTGGATTGCATTCCTGTGCCCTCTGAGGCATGTATGTAGTTCCTGTTTTTTTTTAAGTGGAACGGCCACTGTTCCTTAATGCTGATTGTTAGCCCATGATTCTGTAACTAAACTCTTTGCTAGGAGATTTCCCAAAGGCTGAGATGGCTCCCCCAGAGGCTTTCTTAATAATCACTGAAGACGTGAAAGGGCCTGGCAGTGGCTTCCAAATGCGTGAGAAGTTTGTTTTCAAGGACATTGACATGCCAGGAGGAAGTTAGAACAAGAGAGTTGGTGGCAGGTGAGGAAAAGCAAGAAGTGCTGAGTGCCAGCCCCCACAGACACTAACCAAAAGGGCAGTTGGTAGGGGAGGAATTAGCTGACTGAGACCGACGAGAGAACCAAATGTAGCAACAGATTGTTTAGAAATGACACATCTAAGCACATGAGAAAGCATAGTTAATAATGCCAGCGTTCCCAACTTTGTGGGGATGGTGTCCCAGAAGTTGGTAGAAAGTACCTTGTTCAGAATAGAGCTTTTCCATACAGTGACATGAGTGCTGGTCAGGTTCCTGAGCTAGCCCGCAAAGACCCGTTTGGATTTTAAACCATTCAGGTCCCACCTTGGTCTTCATCAGAGCTGAGTTTGAGAGGCAGTCTTAGAGCCTTTGTCGCCTTAATTGTCACTCAGCAAATTGGTTTTTCTCCATCATTCTCACTGTTCCCAACTTAGACCTGGCCCTCATGTGTCACACCTGAACCAGCCTTCTAACCTGGGTGCTGTGTGGTCACCTTCAGCCTCTCCCTTCTCCCCACCCCTGCCCGGTGTTCAAACCCTGCTCTGCCCTGTGACTGGCCAGGTGACTGGCTCTTCCCTGGAACTGGTCTCCGTTTCCTCATCTGTAAGCTGGTGGCCTGTAAATGACTGTAAGAATTTGAGAAAAAAATTTTTCGGCACATAGGATCAAAACTTGCTCAATAAATGATAGTTCCGTATGATCTATTATTTGCTAATAAATTTTCTGAATTCTGGTTTGTGATCTCTTACCTCCCACTCCTGCTCAAAGTGATGCTGGCTCTCTAAGGGGTGTGGGTGGCCAGTCACTTACCCTCTTTGAGCCTGCTTCCTCATCTGTAAAATTAGGGTGAGGCTCTCCACCTTATTCTGAGGTACTGCATGTGAAACCCATTTTTTCGTATTGAATTGTCTTGGCACCATTATAAAAAATCAGTTGACAACTGGGGCGCCTGGGTGGCTCAGTCGGTGAGGCGTCTGCCTTCAGCTCAGGTCATGATCCCAGGGTTCTGGGATCGAGCCCCACATTGGACTCCCTGGTCAGCGGGGAGTCTGCTCCTCCCTCTCCCTCTGCCCCTCCCCCCCACTTTTACACACTCTCAAATAAAATCTTTAAAAAATTGACAATAAATGTGAAGATTAATTTCTGGATTGTCAGTTCTATTCCATTGATCTACATGCCTATTTTTATGTGTCTTATTTATTTTTATTAGTTCTATGGCAAGGTAGTAGGTGTTTGTCATTTAGCAAAGAAACACTCCCAGTTAAAACAAGTTTGTCATTGATATTTTGAAAAAAGTCCCGTAAACGTCCTGGGGGCAGTAAAACATTGTTTTTGTTTTTTTTTTTAAAGATTTTATTTATTTATTTTAGACAGAGAGAATGAGAGAGACAGAGAGCACATGAGAGGGCGGAGAGTCAGAGGGAGAAGCAGGCTCCCTGCTCAGCAGGGAGCCCGATGCGGGACTCGATCCCGGGACTCCGGGATCATGACCTGAGCCGGAGGCAGTCGCTTAACCAACTGAGCCACCCAGGCG
>NW_027785733.1:0-288 GCF_054177405.1 Leptonychotes weddellii | reverse complement strand
TGTTGAGTTTGATGAGTTCTTTATAGATTTTGGATACTAGCCCTTTATCTGATATGTTATTTGCAAATATCTTCTCCCATTCTGTCGGTTGTCTTTTGGTTTTGTTGATGAATTATGGCTATTTCTGAGTGATGAGATTGGAAATGATTGATTCTTTAGTGTTTTTGAGCCTGTATTATTTTTACAAGAATAGAGTAATTTTTTTCTGAAACAAAATAAAAGAAGGAAAATAGGGGCACTTGGCTGGCTCAGTTGGTAAAGCCTGTGACTCTTGATCTCTTGATCTTG
>NW_027785732.1:0-288 GCF_054177405.1 Leptonychotes weddellii | reverse complement strand
TCCAGAATGGCTGCACCAGTTTGCATTCCCACTAACAATGCAAGAGGGTTCCTCTTTTTCTGCATCATCACCAACACTTCTAATGTCTGTACATATGTTGGAGGATACAGTAAAATACAGTAAGCCTAAATGAGGAAAATGTTGAGGTACAGAGCACTGTAGGATATTGACAATAAAAATTTGTAGAAGTTAGAAGTAGCTTTTTGAAGGACAGCATGGCAGAATTCTTTAGATATGAGAGAAAAGAGCAAGAAGTGCCAGTATTCAAGTTAATTGACTTAAATACTA
>NW_027785731.1:0-288 GCF_054177405.1 Leptonychotes weddellii | reverse complement strand
TAAAAGATCTCAAGCCTGGTGAGGGGAGGCGGAGAGGAGCGTGCAATCATTTTCCTTTCCTGTAATTCACTGAGCCCATTTCCCCTGCGTGCAGGAGAGAAAAGGGGGCCTATGCTCAGCTTCAAACGGAGGCCTATTTTAGCTATGTCTCAGTTTTCTTTTAATTGCATTCATTACCTATCTAACAGCAAAACTTGGATAAAGGATGTATGTGGAGCCCAGAATATTATGGAATTAGAGGGACAGGACATTCTGCTCTTGTCAAACCAGACATTTAAATTCAATCTT
>NW_027785730.1:0-288 GCF_054177405.1 Leptonychotes weddellii | reverse complement strand
GAAGTTGATACTTCACTCTTAAACTCTGATGTTGCTAACAGCAATATTGCTAAATAAAGTCCCTGTTGATAGGCGAAAGTATGTCCCAAAACCAAAGCGATAAGGGCAATAAACCTAGAATAATATTCGGCAATAAGGACAATCGTGAGTCCTCATTATTGTCAGTATTCCTTCGTAGTGCAAAGTATGAGGGTGAGTTCCTTTTACATCACTCATGGGACTACTTGATGTTATTGTGGTTGCCATTATTAAGCATTTTTAGTATTTGGTGGATATTCTCCCAGCCCT
>NW_027785729.1:0-288 GCF_054177405.1 Leptonychotes weddellii | reverse complement strand
TGTCTTTTGTGGTTCCATACAAATCTTAGGATAGTTTGTTCTATTTCTATGAAAAATGTCATTGGAGTTTTGATAGGGATTGCACTGAATCTAGAGATGGCTTTGGGCAGTATGAACATTTTAACAATGTTAATTCTTCTAATCCAATTGTTTTTTTATACTATTGTGAATAGGATTTTTTCTTTATTTCTTTTTTTTTATTCTTATGTTAATCCCCATACATTACATCATTAGTTTTAGATGAAGTGTTCCATGATTCATTGTTTGTGCATAACACCCAGTGCTCCA
>NW_027785728.1:0-288 GCF_054177405.1 Leptonychotes weddellii | reverse complement strand
ATAAAATGTGTAGTTCATATGAAGCTCTCAGTAAGTGTGGGGTCTCTTTATGGTTTTTATTCTTTTAAGAAAAAACCCTGGCTCATGCACTTTGGAACCAGAACACCCAGATTTGAATCCTGGCTCCATCACACACTAGCCGTGTGACTCTAGGCAAGTCACTCAACCCCTCTGGACCTCAGTTTCCTCTTCTGGCAAATGGGGGTTCATTCCTTGAGTGGGGCCACAGTATTAATAGAGCACCTATTGTGTGCAGACTGACACCCTGCCCTTGGGGAGTTCGTTGTT
>NW_027785727.1:0-288 GCF_054177405.1 Leptonychotes weddellii | reverse complement strand
TGTCATGGTTAGAGGTGCCAGCAGGTCCCAGGCTATATACCCAGGCACTTTCCCTCACTCCACATCAAACTTTTCCTTTTTCTTTCTCTTTTTTTTTTTTAAAGTAGGCTCCATGCTCAGCGTGGGGCCCAAAGCGGGGCTTGAACTCATGACCCCGAGATCAAGACCTGAGCTGAGATCAAGAGTTGGATGCTTGGGCACCTGGGTGGCTCAGTTGGTTAAGCGACTGCCTTCGGCTCAGGTCATGATCCTGGAGTCCCGGGATCGAGTCCCGCATCGGGCTCCCTG
>NW_027785726.1:0-288 GCF_054177405.1 Leptonychotes weddellii | reverse complement strand
CCCCCCCTACCCTGCATCCACCTGTCAAGGGGGTAACCAGGGGCAGGGGGCGCCACCATAGCCCTCACCCTGGGGCAGCCGGCGGGGGGGGCCAGCAACGCTGATGGACGAGCAGGCACCTGCCCTCCCCCCTGGTTGGGTTGTTTCTGCCCCTTGACTAGCAGCCTCGAGCGCCTGTGGGCAGGCACGGGGTCTCGCTGCCTGCTGGAGCTCCTCCGGCGGTCCCCATGAGCAGGCCCAGGGGCGGGAAGATGGATGGAGGCCCGCATCCCGTATGTCTGAGTATTT
>NW_027785725.1:0-288 GCF_054177405.1 Leptonychotes weddellii | reverse complement strand
TGCTCCTTGGGAGCCTGCTTCTCTCTCTCTCTCTCTCTCTGTCTCTCATGAATAAGTAAATAAAAATCTAAAAAAAAAAAAAAAGATTTAAAAAAAAAAAAAAGCTGTGAGATGCTGGAGGGTGTCATAAAGGACCCTGTGGAGTGTTTTTCTCTTCAGAGATCTTAAAGGAAAACATAGCTCTTATCTTTATAGTCTTACTGGGTTAAAGGTCAAAATGGGGAAAAAAGCTCTTTAAACTCTCATGTGAAGAATTAGGAAGAAAGAGGAGTAAGGAGTAGAACAGTC
>NW_027785724.1:0-288 GCF_054177405.1 Leptonychotes weddellii | reverse complement strand
GGGACGTTGTGCAGGTGTCCAGCACAGCTCTGCTCGTCACCCCTGCCCGGGAGGGACGTGGAGGGCTGGCCAGCGCTGGCCAAGGGGGACACTCATGCCCAGAACGAAATTTCAAGAGGTCACCCCCAAAAAACCCACCAATAATGAAAATAATATTTTAATGCAATTAAAAAAAATCTACATTAATGCAAAAAATCCATAATGAACAAAATGTCAATATTTTAAGTAAAAACGGGCTGTTTGTCTTGCGACCCCCCGCGTTTCTGTGCAGCCAGAAGATCTGATTCT
>NW_027785723.1:0-3409 GCF_054177405.1 Leptonychotes weddellii | reverse complement strand
CAGACTTTTAAAAGTTCCGATTTTGTGCTCCGTGGTTCTATCACTTGCCAGAAGCGGCCGACGGAGGCCCCTCCCCCGCCGTCTATCCTCCCGAATATCGCCTCGGATTCACTTCTCCGCACGTCCTACCTTCCAGAAAGTGGTCGCTTTTCTGTTCAGAGAGTTGTTGCTCTTCTTTTCTTCGATCTCCTGTTGAGTTCGTAGGTGTTCAGAAAGGTTTGATCCCTATCCAGCTGAATTCCTGAGAGGAGACGAAATCCAGGTCTCCTACTCCTCCGCCATCTTGCTCCGCCCCTTTACCCTGGCTCTTGTGAGTGAACATCAGCTGGTCTGTGCTTGCAAAACCACGGGGTCTGCAGTTCTGTTCTCTTTCTCCTATCTCCTCAAGGGCCCTTCTTTGCCTCAGGCCACATCAGAGAGCACAGGATCTGAGGTAGAGTTAGCACGAGTACGCAGTTGGTGCTCAGTCCATACTTGTTGAATGATTGAGCGGATCTCCTACTTGTGACCTACACACCGTGCGTTATCACCCTTCCCACTGACTTGCCTTAGGTCTCAGACTGGGGTGCAGTGTTACAGGCCCGCATGAATAGATGAGGCCGACTTATTTTTGGTCTTGGTCTGAAAGGTTGACCCTAAAAGTTAATCAGCTTCCTTGCTTAAGTCCTTTTAAGGTCCTGGGGAATTTTTTTTTTTTTTTTAAGGATTTTATTTATTTGACAGAGACACAGCGAGAGAGGGAACACAAGCAGGGGGAGTGGGAGAGGGAGAAGCAGGCTCCCCGCCAAGCAGGGAGCCCGATGCGGGGCTCGATCCCAGGACCCTGGGATCATGACCTGAGCCGAAGGCAGACGATTAACGACTGAGCCGCCCAGGTGCCCCTAGGACAGGTGTATTTTATGTTTATTCAGGAAATAAGTTTGGTTCTGGAATTCTCTCGACCCTTCTGATTTTGATTCCGTGAAATGTGTTGGCCGTGATGTAAAAAGTCCTGCCCTGGTGGTCTGAGGGAGGTGGGGTGGGTATGGAATAAGCTCATCCACCCTCGGAATCCACCCTCCCCATCCTGCAGATGGGCCCTTTTCTTCCGAGTCTGCTTCTCCAACCGGCACAGCCTCTGGTGGAGACTGGCTCCAATGTGCGCTTCACCTTGGTGAGGGCATTCCCTCCAGTGAGGCAGGCACAGTGTTTTATATCCGCGACCATATTGCTGACTTCAGTTATAGGCTCAGGAAATCCCAGGGACTTCTTGACTTGCATTGGAGCCACCTTGCTGGGCTCCGCTGAGAAGCAGGTAGGACCTAGGCCCAGGAACAGCACAGGGAAATCTGCTTCCCTCCCTGCCCTGCCCCCCACACATGCTCACTGCATTCCCGAATGATCCACGATTACAGAAGAGACATACAGGAGGGGTTTTTAGGGAGGTCTGATCTAACCTCGGCTTAGGCTGCCCTCTTTGTCAAGTGTGTCCAGAACTTTCCAAAAGCATCGATCATACGGGTGTAATGCTGAGTGTACAGCTACTTGGTGTGTCCCTTTTATCTTTGGAGAAATGGCACTTCTGTTAAGTGTACAAGCAAGCCCTCGTAATCCAAATACTTATCTGGGTTTCTCAGTTGTTTCTTATTCTAACACTAGAACCACTGACTCAGATAGTTTTGGAAAAGCCAGGGTTTCTGTTTTTCTTCCCTGACACACCCCGCCCTTGAGGCTTTGTAGATGGGAGCAGATGGCTCCCTGTCTGAGCCGGGGTGAGGGTCAAGGGGAAACACAGCGAGGGAAAACATAGTTTACTCTCCCAACGTGTTTTCCCATGAAGTTGGAATCATGCACCACCTCCCCTTTCTCAACACCAGCCGGCACTCTCTTTCTGGAAAGAGGACTATAAACGAAATGGTTTGGGATTTATACAAACTCTAAATGGTGACTACAGTTTGGCTAAGCATGTAGTTCTGTAGCCATAAACAAGGAGGAGTGAAAAGAAGAAACTGTCACCCCTAAATTGGGGGTGTGCTTTATTTCTAGTTTCAAATCTTATTCCCTATCAACAGAAAGCTAGTCTTCACCCAGTTGTGTCTTTTCTTTCTAGCCCAAGTCATTGACAAATGAGGACATGGGCACAAGTGGCCAATTAAACGGAAAATGGACACAGGTGCCAACAGAAAGTGAGCTCCAAGTGAGAGGAATTTGCCCAGCAGGGGACTGAGGGGGCCGAGGGCAGGGGAGAAACTCGGCTTTGCTTTTGCAAAAACAAGCCTGTTCTGATCTAGCTCTGAAAGTGAAGAGAGCCGTAGTGGGTCATCATATAATTTTTTCAGAAAAAAAAAAAGAGAGAGAGAGAAAATAACAAAGCAATCCATTCTTTCTTCACTCCAAGAATGAGCATACCCAGTCGCCATTACCACCTACTTTATGTTCAGTGTAAGGTAAATAACTCGATTTCATCATTTTTAGTTTAATTTTTTAAGGCATTCTTTTTTTTTTTTTTTAAGATTATATTTATTTATTTGAGAGAGAGCATGAGAGGGGTGAGGGCCAGAGGGAGAAGCAGACTCTCTGCCGAGCAGGGAGCCTGATGCGGAACTCCATCCTGGGACTCCAGGATCACGATCTGAGCCGAAGGCAGTCGCTTAACCAACTGAGCCACCCAGGTGCCCTTTAATTTTTTAAGATGAAGTCCAAATCATACATTTCTCCACTATTTATTCTATTCATAATAGAATCTGAGTCCCTTCTTCGAGTGGCTTTGCATTGTGGCTTTTTCTGGTTTCATTTCTCTTCTGATGACATGGACGCGATTCGTGATGCTTTGTCTCTCAACCTCTTAACAATGTGCCCCAGCCATTCCTAACTGCCGCTACCTTAATGCAGAGGTATTTTGCATGAACTGTTTCGACAGTTGCTAAATAAACGCCCACCCCCTGTGTTTCCTTGCTCTGATCCATATGCACAGGTATGACCTTCAGAGAGCTTTCTAAATTGCGGTGACTATGTGAAGCTCCCACATAAAGCCTTCCAGTAACTTTCCTGACCTGTGGATCACAATCCATGTTCTTTACTTTAGCATGTGTGTGAGTTTCCTGGGCCTGCTGTCACAAAGTACCATAGACCAGGTGGCTTAAACAATAGCAGTTTATTGTCTCTGTTCTGGAGGCTGGAAGTCTGAGGTCAAGGGGCGGGGAGGGGTTGGCTCCTTCTGAGACTGGGAGCGAGAACCTGGTCCAGGTCTCTTTCCCAGCTGTTGGTAGGCGTTCCATGGCTTGTGGATGCTGTTCTCACCATGTTTGCATGTTGTCTTCCTTCTGTTCGTCCCTTTGTCCAAATGTTCCCTTTTTGTAAGGATACCACTTATATTGGATTGGGGCCCTTTCTAATGACCTCATCTAAATTGATCATCTGCAAAGACTCT
>NW_027785722.1:0-288 GCF_054177405.1 Leptonychotes weddellii | reverse complement strand
GTTGTGCACGAACAATGAATCATGGAACACTTCATCTAGAACTAATGATGTAATGTATGGGGATTAACATAAGAATAAAAAATAAAATAAAAAAAAAAAAAGATTGTAAACAGCTGGCCTGAAAATGAACTCCAGTAGCATATCCACACCGTCATATCAAAGAACTTTATGTTTTTCTGTTTTTGTGAAAGGATATGAGATGTTCCCCAGTGGAGAACAGGGGAGATTGGATTTGGAATCAGGTTTCCCAGGCTCTGCCATTTACTTGTGTACCCAAGTGAAAGCAAC
>NW_027785721.1:0-288 GCF_054177405.1 Leptonychotes weddellii | reverse complement strand
GGGAGCCTGCTTCTGCCTCTGACCCTCCCCCTTCTCATGTGCTCTCTCTCTCTCATTCTCTCTGTCTCAAATAAATAAATAAAATCTTTAAAAAAAAAAAAAAGAATTATTTGTGTTGCTATCAGTTTTCTACAAGTTCACTTTAATTTCTGCAGAGTTGTAAAGATCGGTCAGGTATGTTATAAACTGGGGCTGCCTATATATTTCAAACCAGATGCCCTTGAAAGATTAGCATATTCCTGTGGCCATGCATTTAAAAACAAAACAAAACAAAACAACTTGGGCTAG
>NW_027785720.1:0-288 GCF_054177405.1 Leptonychotes weddellii | reverse complement strand
GAAGTGGCAGAGAAAATTTACAATTAAAAGTTTTGTAAAGTAAATGCTATGAAAAAGGTGAGGTCAGACTCCTTGATTTAAAATGAAGCTGTCTTAAGATTAGTCAAGCTGAAGGGACTGTTAAGGCCTACTTAATCAAAGGCAAGGGTGGAAGCAGGGACATTGTTAGTTTTAAAGATGGGATTTCCCTCTCCATTCAGTATTTATCTTGCTGTTTCTGATTATTGGATCCTTATAATTAGTAGGGTCATTCCGAGGATTTATCTCCTGGCATAAGAGATTAGGTGT